>NW_006400141.1:962995-968029 GCF_000299155.1 Elephantulus edwardii
ATTTTTATTTTTCAAAGAGAGGAGCAAACTGGGGTGGGGGGGGAAGGGCTGGGCAGGGAGAAAAGTGCAACAATGAATGGATGAAAATCCAAAATCTCTGTAAATGTTCATTAAAATTATTAAAATAAAATTTTTTAAAAAGGATTTGGGGCATTACTTTTATAACAAAAGGATTTGGGGTATTATTTTTATAACAAGAGTCTAGAATAGAAGGTGCATAGCAAAGTGGTCTTAGGAGGGATGGGGAGAGGGAGGAAATTGTGCAACAGTGAAAAAGAATCTTTTTAAAGAGAAAAGCAAACTTGAGGGGGGTGGCAAATGTGCAACAAGGAATGAATGGAAATCCAAGTTTTCTGGAAACTTTCATTAAAGTATTAATAAAAAAATAAAAACATTTTTAAAAAAGAATATGAATTGACACATTGACACACTGACTACAACAAAGGGCTGGAGGACAACAGACATTGTGAGGATGAAACAAGATTAAGCAAGGTTTCAAACTGTTATTCATTGGATTGTTATGAGGCTGAGTTGACTTGAGAGCACCTAACAATAACAAGTTTCAGCGGGGAATGGAGGGACTACCATGAAAAGAGAAGAAAGTTGAGGAAACTTGTATCCTTGGGAAGCTGTGCTTTAACTAGCTGCTCATTCTTAGCATCTCTCTCATTTCTGCACCATTACCATAACTAGGATTGAGATGTTTCTGGACCCAGAAAATTATGGAACAGCTAAGAGGGACCAGAATTGTGTCGCAGCGGTCACCTTTGTGCAGAAGAAACCCTATTCGCCTGGAGAAACCATCTTGACAATAGTGATAGTTATCTGTGAGCACAGGAACTCCTCCAGAAAGTATTAAGAGGGCCTGGCCGGGGCTGCTTTGCCAGAGTGTTCATCCAGGCCATGTACTGCACAAGCTACGCAGGTGAGTACTGACAACCATGAGGTAGGCCTGCTTATGACTTGAAAGAGAAACCATTTGGGCACCACTAGTCATGGAAAATTATGAGATAGAACAGTCTGAGCTTCTGTGTGATTTTTGAAGGCTGAAGGTGCTAGGACTCATTGAGAGAATAGCTGATTGTTTCCCAACTATCAACAAGTAATATCTGGTTCTGAGTGGAACATGTTGAATAACACTGTGTAATGCACTGTGATGTGAGCTTTCTCATCTAATATAGATGAAAAAGGTGTAAGAGACATGGTAATACAAGGTAATTTCACCATGGGTCCACAGAAGCAGTCTCCCTCTAGAGTCATTATAAAATACATGCATGTTTCCTCACAGCAGTGGGAAGTTTTCCTTAAGTTTCTGTATTATTTCTGATGTCCTTCAGTGTTTTCAGTACAGGACACTCTGGCCTACTCTATTTACATATTATTTGTTCTGAACTTTACCTTTAAATTAATCTCCTAGTCTCAAAATATTACACAGGATAATAGAGAATATATAAAAAAATAGAGGGTTACATCATCATCATCATAGTAACAGCTGTGTTTTAGAAAATGGTTCTTTATAACTTTTCAGGAATTGATATAACTGCTATTTTAATCCTCTCTCTGAACCAATGTAGTATAAAACCATGCTAGTATTTTATAGATGAGAACACTGGGGCTTTGAAAGGTCCAATAATGTACCAAACTCACACAGATAGGAATAGGAGAAGCTGGGATTTGAACTCTGCCATGACTGGCAGAGCAAACTGTATTCTTTGTGATTTTGGTCCTTTTTACTTACTTTCCAGACGTAGTGGCACTGCTCAGTATTTATCTGAAATATGAATACTTTTTCTCATTGAAAACCATCCTGCTGATAGTCACACAGGTTGCATTTTCTTCAGCTTTAAATTTGAGAAGCAGGAAGCATGTGTAACATTATTTAAAAGTATACTTTGCTTCTCACCAATTCCCCAAGTTGCTTTAAGTGTGTCATTTTTCTAGTCTCTATGAGACACTTAAGCAAAGACAATCTTTTCATTCAAAAATCTTACATTGTTGACTCAGGAACAAAGAGGTATAATGGGTGGAATTAAATGAGAAATGGGTCCATAAAGAGATGTAAGAAATGAAAATTTACTACAGTTTATATTTCTCATAAAGAATTGTTCAAGTTATTCACAGATCTGGTAACATTAATGGAAACCTTGAAATGCAACCCAACTCTACATTTAAGGACTCAAGTCCTCACTGGATGTGTCTTTCAGTAGGGATTGACATCATCAGGTCCCTAAGTTATGATATTGAAAATCACATCCTTTCTACACAGCCCTAGTCACTTATTGGTCAAAGACTATGTGTGGCCATAAAGAAGAGGAATGCGCGATACAGCGTCTCCTTTGGCCAAATGAAATTCTTTGAAGAAGAGTGACTATGATTGCTTATTCACTCAATACAGTACCTGAGGGAGAGGTTTACAGACACGTGAAAAGGATGTGGATGGAGAACTAACCAATCCACTAGAATGAGAAAACATCTTCAAAAGTCAAAGTAATTGCCATAGAGTCAGAACCCAACTCATGGGCAACCCTCTAGTGGGTTTTCAGAAGCTGTAAATCACAGGAGTTGCACAGGAAGAGACAGTCTATCTTTCTTCCTCACAAAAGCCGGTGGATTCAAACCTCCTGCCCTTGGGCTGGACCTGCAACGCTTTACCTTCTAGATGCCATGAGAGCTTATTGAATATAAATAATAAAGGGAAATGGAGTAGTCTAAGGTGAAACCCAGAATCCTAGCTTAGACATTGACTGAATGATGCTATCCTTCACTTTATTAGCAAGCAATAATCTTGAAAATAGTCTGATGTACCTTTTAGACATGACATATACATAAAAAGAGTTCTGATGACATTGTCCACAGGCTTTATTGAAAGTGCAAGTCATGTAGTTCAAATCCTCAGGAGAAAGATGGGAAATGTATGGCACAGTTTTGCAGCTTCTGAAAAGCCACTGGATGATGAGCTAAGAAAGAGTCTGTTCCTATTTAACAGCAATGATTTTTACTTGACTTTGAGCTAATGGAAGGACCTCTTGGAGTATCAAGTGGATGCACTGATGAGGAACTTATGAGAGACATCTGGGACAGATGTTCACATTGTAGTCATTACCATATTGCTATCAGTTGAAGCAAGTTAAAGACAAGTAAGCAAACAACGAACTGAGACGCTATGTATTTCTTGTGGTGTGCCACTGAGTCGAAAATGACCCATAGCTGACCTACCCTCCAGTAGATTTTCAGAGGTAGTAAATCTCATGCATGGGAGGAGATTGCCCATCCTTCCTCCATAGAGAAGACGGTGGATTCAAACAACATGCCTTAGGGATTGCAGTGCAACTTCTTACCAGTAAGCCTCCAGAATGTACTTTAAAAAGGTCTCAATTGTTCTCACTAGATACACACAGAGCCTGAAATAGATAATCCTTATATATGTTTTCAAAATTTTTTCTTTGTTTTGTCCAAGAAGTCAGAAGATGATCTAGAGTAATATCCTACAGAAAATACTCTTATTTTCTCTTACTGGATATGGAATTGTGAGAAACCCTTTGCTATTTGTGCAATATGTTCACTACAGATTTTACAAATATACTCTTTCTTGATAGCCAAGGGAGTTGAGCTATTACCACAGCTTTTAAATTCAAAAAGTTCCTAGGTAATGCTGGTTATAAAACTGAGAATTACCTGAGGAGGATGGAATTGGATCTATCAATCTGCACCACCTGTCTGCTCTGTGTGTTTCAGGCCATCATCATCAGTCCCAAGGCCACTACATGGACAAAGTTCCGACCACACCCTACATGACAAGTAATGCTCTAACTTCTCCTCTTTTGGGTCTTTTAATATCCTGATTAGCTCTAATTTACTACATCATAACATTCAGTAACTTGAACATATCTTGAAGTAGACAGTATGTTGCTTATTGTTATATGCTAGCATATAAGAAAATAAGTGGCTTTTTCTCACTTTCATGGCTCTGAGGGATACTATATATCAGAATCTTAGGAAACAGAACAGTGGATACATGTATTTTTGTCTGTATAAACATCACAAATGTGTCTTCTATCTTCAGAGTTCCAGGTTTGTAAAATCAATGAAACCAGCCCAGAGATCAGAGCTACTCAAGGTGCTCGCATTCTCATGGTCGGCTTCCTTTTCTTTTATTGGGTAGATTTCATTTTCTCTTTTTTATATAGGCTTCTTGATAACTTATTTTATAATGTTGTTGTTGTTATGTGCCATCGAGTCACTTGCGACTCATAGTGATCCTATGTACAAGAGCCCTAAACGCCGTTCTATCCTATGCCAACCTCACCATCTCAAACACACTCATTCCCACCACTCCACTCATAGAACCGATCTATCTGATCAAGGGTCTTCCTCTCCTGTGCTGTCCCTCCACTCTCCCAAGCATGATGTCCTTCTCCAAAGACCAGTCCCTCCTTGCAACTTGCCCAAAGTATGTCAGATGAAGCTTCAGAATTCTTGACTCCAAGGAGGATTCTGCCTTCACCATCTCCAGGACAAACGTGTTTGTTCTCCTAGCAGTCCATGATATATTCTTCTCCAGCACCACAGCTCAAAGGCATCAATTCTCTTTATATCAACCCTATTCACTCTCCAGCTCTCTGATACATAGCACATAATTGCAAAGTCTATAGCCTGGATCGGGCGCACCTTAGTCTCCAGCCTTATGTCATTGCTCTTCAGTACTCTTGAGAGGTCTCTCACAGCTGACTTTCCCAATGCAATTCATCTCCTGATTTCCTGACTGCTGTTACCACAGTCGTGAAACCAAGCAAACTAAAACTGTTACCTCAATCTCTTCACCATCCATAATGATGCTGCCAATTGGCCCCGTTTTCTTGATGTTGAACTTCAATCCATATTGAATACTGCAGTCCTTGAACTTCTGCAGCAAGCGCTTCAGGTCCTCCTCAGTTTCAGTAAGCAGGGCCGTGTCATTTGCATAACGCAGGTTGTTGATGAGTCTTCCACCAATCCTGATGTCACATTCCTCCTCGTACAGCCCAGCATCTCAGA
>NW_006400141.1:969694-971358 GCF_000299155.1 Elephantulus edwardii
CTGCAGCAGGCGCTTCAAGTCCTCTTCAGTTTCAGCAAGCAGGGTTGTGTCATCCGCATAACACAGATTGTTGATAAATCATCCACCAATCTTGACCCCACATTTCTCCTCATAGAGCCCAGCCTCCCAGATTATCTGTTCTGCATGTAGGTTGAAAAGGTATGGAGATAGGATGCATCCCTATATATGTATATAATCAGAGTCAATCTATCTCGTTCAGGGTCTTCCTCTCTTACACTGTCCCTCGAGCCTTCCAAACATGATGTCCCCCTCCAAAGACTGGTCCTTCCTGGCAACATACCCAAAGTATATCAGACAAAGCTTCAAAATCTTTGCATCCAAGGAGCAGTCTGGTTTAACTCTATCTGGGACAGACCTGTTTGTTCTCTTAGCAATTCATGGTATATTCAATACTCTTCTTCAGCATCAGTCCTTGGAGAGGGACATCATGGCTTTGAAAGAAGGGTGGAGGGACAGCACAGGAGAGGAAGACCCTGGATGAGATGGACTGACTCAGTGACTGAGTTAATGAGAGTAGGTGTGTCAGAGACAATGAGGTTGGCTCAAGACAGCAGGGTTCAAACCTGTTGTACAAAGGGTCGCTATGAGTTGCAAGCGACTCGATAGCACATAACAACAACAAAAACAACAATAGCAGACTCTGTGATAGGTTCTTATATACTAGATATAAACAGAACATTCAAGTGTTCTATCATTGAATGAAGGAAGGAAACGAATAGGCTGTGATGGCACAGTTAATGACTTCAGGTAAAATGTATTAGATAATAACATTCTAAGCTGATTTGTGATAGATGGGCAACAGCTGTGGACAATTCAACAGTTAATTGTTCAAGGGTGGGACTACGGGAGAGCAACTACAGCAGTCTATTAATATTCCTGTGTTCAAAATAAGTGTCAACGCTACATTCTTTTTTTTTTCCCCTCCCCAACGCTACATTCTTTTGCAAGAGTTGAACATAATTCAAAAATGCATTATGTTTGATAAGAATAGAGAGAAGCCATATCTAGTTTATAAGAATCACATTAATAAAAATATACTTATATTTTAAAATCTTACTCTGAGTAGAAAATAATTGTTATTAGCATGGAGTCAGTTCTGACTCAACATTGTCCCACATGTTTCAGAGTAGAACTTTGTTCCAATTGGTTTTCAATAACTGACTTTCTGAAGTGATATCCATCTTTTCTTCTGAGTTATCTCTAGGTATACTTGAACTGCAAACATTTTGGTTAGTAGTCAAATGTTTAAGAATTTAACTAAATGGGACTTTAACTAAAATATTGTTGTTAATCAATTTCAGTAGAAGTGGGATGAAAGTGGCCTACTAGTAAGAAGCTAAGTTGCAATCCCAAAGGCTTGCTGTTCAAATCCATCAGCTACTCCACTGGAGAAGGATGGGCAAACTCTTCCTGAGTTACTAACTACCTCTGAGAACCCATTGGAGGGTCAGCTATGAATCAGATCTGACTCAGTAATAAACAAAAATTATAAAATTATTATACAGATGAAACTGTAAGATCCTAGAATGCTTGGCCTACAAGGGAAGGCATTTCTGATTGAGAAAACTTGCCCATGTTCAAAAGATAAAACTAATATTTGTCTTTGATTTAATGTTCCTAGAAGTATTTTTTATTTTTTAATT
>NW_006400141.1:971633-974782 GCF_000299155.1 Elephantulus edwardii
CTCTGGGATTGCAGTGCAGCTTCTTGCCACTAGGCCACCAGAGCTCCCCTGTTTTTCTCTTTGAAGACAAAAATTATTTCATTGTTATACAATCTCCCCATTCCACAGTCCACTTTAATATACATTTCTTTTTCTGTAATCTTGTCATGAAAATAATACCTAATCCTATATTCCTTTTGAACAGTTCTGTCCCTCATCTGTTTCAATGCAGTATATGATATTTATCCCCTCTTTTCTTAAGTTCCCCCCAACCCCGATGTCAGTCCCACCACTGTTGTAAGAAGGATGTTTTTAAAAAAACAAAATTTTCTTTGCTTTAGGAGAAAGCTTAAATGATGAAATTTTCAAAGTCTCACATTCAATAATTCATACACAAATTGTTCCAAGACATTATTCACAATCCCCACAAAATGTCAGCATTTCTTTCCTTGCTTCCATTCCTCTAGTTTCCTTGCCCTTTGTTGCTTACTCATCTTTGATTGAGGCCAATGTCACGCCTATAGTTCTTATATTGTTGATTGTTCTAGAAATCCCATTTCTCACTCTGTTATCTATTTCATTTGCCTATTTTTTTATTTGACTACAAAGTTACTCCTGGGACTACCTTCCATTCCAGCTTTGATGATGTCTTAGGGAAATAGTGTTAGGAGGTCATTCTATCCTTATCAAACCAGTTCCTGGATGATATTCTTTACATTTTCGTACAGTTCATCTGGTTTTTGTTCATTAGTGTTCAAGACCTCAAACCGGTTCCTGAGATGGTTCTGAAATTCAGGCGGTATAGCCTCAAGGTCAAATTTTGGTTCCTTTGGATTTGATTTAACCTTCTTTAGCTTTAGTTTAAACTTGCTTGCACGTGAGTAGTTGATGGTCTGTCTGTTCCACAATCCGCACCCGGCCTAGTTTTCACAGCTGATTCTGAGCTTCTCCAACAATTCTTTCCACAGCTGTAGTTGTTGAAGATTTTTTTTTTACACACTTTAATGAAGGCATAAGAATAGGAGAAGTAGGAAGGGGGGGAAATCTAAGGAATGGTATGGTCCTATCTGGAGACTAACTTCAGTGTGATTACACACCTGTGGAAGACATTTGCACAATCTTTGCCTCTGAGGGAAGAGAAATGGTATTCTTCACCCCACTACGTCTGTGTTAGTCAGTAATGGGTCAAAGACAACCCCTGGATATGAAGGAGAAGTATGAGCCATATAATGTTTCCTTTGGCCAACTAATTTTTTGACAAAGAGATAACTATGATTCCTTATTCATTCAGTATTCACAGTATTTGCAGATTAGCTATACAGGCTTGTAAAAGGATGTGAGTGGAAGAAAACATAATCCACTCTTGTTATTGTTGTAGTTGTTGTTATTTGGTGCCATTAAGTTGAATACAACCCATAGTGACATTACAAACAGATCTGAACCTTGTCCCATCCTGTGCCATCCTTAAGTACTTCCTGACACATTAGAGCCCATCGTGTCAATCCTTCTGGTTAAAGGTCTTTCTTTCGCCAAACCTCCACCTTTCCAAAGAAATACTCTCCAAGGAATAGCCTCTCTTAGTAACATGCCCAAAGAATGTGAGATGAAACTTTATAGTTTTTGCCTCCAAGGAGCACTCTGGCTGCACTTCCAAAATATATCTGTTTGTTTTTTTGGCAGTCCATGGGATAGTCAGTACACTTCTCCAACACCACAGCTCCAAGGCATCAGTTCTACTTATGTTTATTATCTATCCACTCTGCGTTGAGACAGATGAAGGAATGAATGATCTGAAAAGAATGTGTGTGTGTGTGTGTGTGTGTGTGTGTGTGTGTGTAATGTAGTATATGTATGAAAACAATCTGGAATGAGAAGTGCATTGCAAAGAGGACTGGGGAAGAGAGTAGAGAGGGAGAAGGAAGAAAATGTGCAACAATGAATGAATAGAAACTTTTGAAAAACATGCTTTTTCTGTAGGAAGCTGTGAGGTTGCCTCAGGTTAGGGTAGGGTTCAGAGATATTGTGCATAGAATCTAGTCTGTCTAGGGTCTGCTGAGCTTCCTGAACATAGATTTTCTTGTTCTTCATGATACCTGGGAAGTTTTCTTCTAGTACCTCTTCTACAATTTTTTCAGTGCTTTCTCTGCCCTTTCATGTTCTAGAATTCCAATCATATATATGACCGTCTCTTCTGTTTTACTTTTTTAACTCTCTACTATGTTGGAAACTACTGCAATTTCAGTCTTGATTTTCTGGATTGAATGTTCATGCATGTCTGTTATTTTCAGTACTGTGTTGGCTATACCTTCTCGGTCTTGTGATTAATTTTTTTAATTTCTTGTAACCTATTTATAGTGCCAATTCTTTCTTTCATATTTTGAAATTTCTTCAGTAGTTGTTTATGTTCATCCTTGCCAATGTACTTCTTCTGGATACCTGGCTCTGGAGCATGCACTTTATTATGGCTTCAATTCTTCCTTCCATCATTTGTACCTTCTTCAGTAGCTGTTCATATAATTCTACATCAATTTCTTCTTCCTCCTTGTCTCTAGGTTACTCATTGCATCTGCAATATATTCTACTTTTTTAGGAGACAAAGATGATCTACACAGATACAATAGAAATTGCCTACCACATAACAAGAAGAACTTCACATAATATCAGTGAAGCATCAGGTGGATGCAGACATTGTGAAAAAACAAAATGATCTGTCTCCTAAAAAACTAGGAGCTATTGATTAGATAGATGCAGGCCTAAAGTGTTCTTTCCAGGGAAGGGCAACCTCTATATCAGAGGTCCTTCCTGATCCTTTTTTATTTTTTTCCTTTTTTTAAATTTATTTTATCTTATTTTTTTAATCATTTTAATGAATATTTACAGAGAGTTTGGATTTCCATTCATTCATTGCTGCATTTCTCTACCCACCCAGCCCTCTCCCTCCACCCCCCGGTTCGCTCCTCTCTTTCAAAAGTAAAGGAAAGACTCCCTCCCTGGTACACAATACCCCCGCACCCCTCCCACTGCCCCAAGTACATTCCACTATGCAACTTTAATTATGGATTCTTGTGATAAACATAATACCCTACCATACATCGCTTCTAAATTATTCAGTCCCTCATCTGTTTCAGTGCAGTATACACAATTTATCCAGTTTTTCTCAGTCTTACCCC
>NW_006400141.1:980403-990039 GCF_000299155.1 Elephantulus edwardii
CAAGTATAGGTTTCGCATTAGCACGATTAAATGTTCTGGGATTCCCATTCTTCTCAGAGTCAGCCACAGTTTGTAATTTACTGCCTCTAAAAACACACTGAAACCAACACACAACAACATGGCTCTGAAAGACATGATCTTTCAGAGCCTTGTAGGCTGGAGCAGTGGTCACATGGCTTTTCTTCCATATAAACATCATAAGCTTGTCTACATTCAGAGTTCCAAGTTTACATAAATCAATAAAACCCAGTCCAGAAATTAGAACTACTCAAAGTGTCCTCATTCTTATGGTCCATTTCCATCTTTTTTCTAATTGGGCAGATTTCATTTTATTCTTTTATGTAGATTCCATAACGGTAAATTATTTTATAATTTGCAATATTAAATCAGGTATAACACTTGCTTATGCCAATCTCAGCCCCTTTTTGCTGATTAGTAGGACTATCCTCTTGAATATCCACAAGCCCTGCTCATTGAGAGGTGGGGAAATCACTTTCTATACTGACTCTGTCCAGATCTAAGAGGATGTGGTTTAGGGATCTTTTTTCCTGCATGTATCAAATTAAGGCTTATATAGAGTAAATATACAAAACTCACACATGTCAAGTTGATTCCAACTCATAGTGATCCTCCATTGCATTTCTAAGTTTATAAGTTTTTACGGGAGAAGACTGCCGATGTTTTCTCCCTCAAAATCACTGGTAAATTTGAACTGCCAACATTTCACATGAACCAGGGCTCCTTAAATTACACGTGTGTGCATACGTATATATAAATACGTATATATAATAAGAAGTTGATAAGATATATAAGGAGATTTGGTAACTACTGCTCAGTAGGTAACCTAACAGATGAATGATAGGTCAGTCTACTGCATTAAATATGACAGCCCTGTAAACTCTATGAGTACTTTGTCTTACAAGGTCACTAAGAGTTGAAATTGACTCGATAGCAATGGGTTAGGTTTGGGCCTTTTAGATAAGGAGAAGGTTGTGCTAGTCTAAATAATAGTTCAGGGTTCCAAATTGTTTGAAAGGCAGTGAGAAGAGTATCCTAAAGCTAATCTTCTCCTCTGCACTTCACAGCTTCCAAAAAGCCACTAAAGCATCAGGCATGAGTCAATTCCAATTTGATGGCAATGGGGAATTTTGAATAGAAAGAGTTAAATAGTTCACAATTATAGCTAAATGGAATACTGCTTTTGATTTTCTTAAAATCTTGGTGATCCCAATGCTGTGGAATTTGTAAGATATTTGGCTTTTTCAATAGTGATCTACTACGGATGCAGGACAGTTTGCGTGCATCCCAGAAGCTGACTACTGTTCTAACCCATCTCCTAACTGGAGCTGCCTTTAATGGTTACTCTGCTAACAGATGTCTTAATGGAATTTAATTGCCTGTGCCCAAGTTTTGTGGCTGAATTCTTTGAAAGCAGACTTACTCTCCATGACCCATGTGAGACCCAACAAGTAAAATTACTCCTTATATAAATCAAAATGGGGGGGGGAGAGGAAATGGAAAACAAATCCAGGGTAAACAAAACTAAAAGTAAACTAATAATGAAAATAAGCTAGTAATAAAATATTTCAGAACCTCAGCTACAAGATGGGGCTTCAAATACCCAAAAGATACTCACCCAGGCTACCCCAAGTTCTATAGAAAAAGACTAGTGTAATCAAGTCAACAGGAGCCAAAGAAAGCACTTTTTCCTGGGAATCCAGGAGCTGCTGGAAGAGCTGCCCTCTGTGGAAGGCCCTGACTCTGGGAGACAGAACCCCAAATACCCTAAAAATCCACAAGTCTATTTAAAAGGAAAAAGGTCATTATGGCAAAGGAATATTTCTCAAAAAAGACCTCACCACTAGGCAACACCAAGATATAGGGAAAAGATTGAAATTATCAATGATTTCATTTTACTAGGATCCACAATCAACACCCATGTTTATTACTGAGTACCAAGTCAGAACCAGCCCGTAGCTGACCCTCCAAGCAGGTTTTCAGAGGCTGTTAATCACACAGAAGGAGATTGCCCCATCTTTCTCCTCAGCTGGTGGATTTGAACCACATACCTTTGGGATTGCAGTGCAGTCTCTTACTACTAGGACTACTAGGCCCCAGAGCTTCCTAAATACCTGTAGTGACAGCAGTCAAGAAAATCTGCTGTAAAAGACCTCTCCAAAGTGCTGACGATGAAAATATGATTCAAGTCATAGTATTTTCTCATGCTTCTGTTGCATCCAGCATCTGAAAGCTGTACTTTGTTTTGTCCTGCACAATCCTCACTGTCCCTGAAATCCTCAGTCCATTTTTCCAATCACTGTGTCAATCCATCTTGTCGAGAGTTTTCCTTTCTTTCTCTGACTCTCAACCTTTCCCACCGTAATGTCTTTTTCCAAGGACTGGTCCCTCTTAACAACATGTCCAAAGTATGTGAGATGGAGTTTCACTATCCTTGCCTCTAAAAGAATGCCCTGGTTGCACTTCCTCCCAGACTGACTTGCTTTTTATTTTGGCAGTCCATGGGATATTCAACACACTTCACCACCAACATCATAATTCAAAGACATTGATTCTTTTTCTGTCATCCTTATTCATTGTTTATCATCTTTCCCTCCATGGAGCACCTAGGCTTAATTTCTCTAAGACATTTTATTTCTCCAAGAATACTTTTGGCAGTCCATGGATATTCAGTACTCTTCTCCAACACCACAATTCAAAGGTATAAATTCTTCTTCTGTCATCCTTAGTTGCTGTCTAGCTCTCAAATAAACAGCAAATGACTAGAAAGACCATAGCATGAATGAGATGCACCTTAGTCCTCAAACTGACACTCATTGCTGTTCAATAATTTGGAGAGGTCCCTGACTGAGATTTTTCCAGGACAGCACATCTCCTGATTTCCTTACGACTGGTGCCAAAGGTGTTGATTGTGGACCCAAGTAAAATGAAGTTGTTGACAACTTCAATATTTTTACCTATCGTGATGTTGCTTATTGGTCTAGTGGTAAGAACTTCGTTTTCTTGACACTGAGATGAGATCCATAATGAAGTCTGTATGCTTCAAGTCCTCCTCACTTTCAGCAAACAAAGTTGTGTCATCTGCATAACACAAGTTATTGATTATTCTTCCTCAGATCTTGATGCCACATTCTTCTTCATAGATGTCAGCTTCTTGAACAATTTGCTCAGCATACAGATTGAATAGGTATGGAGAGAGAATACAACCCTGACACACACACTCCCTTTCTTAATTTTAAACAATTCAGTGTTCTACTACAAATTACAGTGCTGCTGCTGTTGTTGTTGCATACCATGTAGTCAGAACCAAGCCATAGCTTACCCACAGATGACTCTACAGGTTTTCAGGGGCAGTTAATCCCTCAGGAGAAGATTGCCCATCTTTCTCCCTCTGAGCGCCAGGTGGATTTGAACTGCTTGCAGTGTAGATTTTTGCATTTTTGGATTGAATAATAATACAGTGTATCAGCCAACCAACCTACCTACCAAACAACCAGATGCCCTTGGAGTTATTGCTCTTAGAGTTATTTCCGACTCATGGTGATTTTGCATGCTTCAAAGTAAAACTGTAGCAAATCACCAGACCCAATGGGTGGACTACCCCAGGTACCCTTTGGGTTTGTTACTGAATGCTTCTTCGTGCCATTCCACTGGGGGGAAATTTAAGTGAGTGACGATACTGTAGGCAATGTGGTTGTCAGATGTCAGCATTTTGTTCCCCCAAATCCAGAAAAAGAAATTCAGTACAATTTCTCATCTTTGAGTTCCCTCAAATGCAGATCAATGCTTAGCTCACTTCAAGGAAGTTTCCTCATACATACTCAGGAGATGCCAGGTGCTTCCCAAGAAACAACGACTGTCAGATTTTCTTTACAGGAGTCAGTTTGCAGCATAAGTGTTTGAATATAAGAATAAAATAATTTCATACTAGAATGACGATTTAGTGTTGCACAGAAAGAAAAGACAGACTTGGTGAAAAGACAATGACACAGGATTCAGTCATATATTACTTGCGTTTGCCTATAATTTGCCCAGAGAAAATGAATAAACACTAGCGTAAAACCAAATGTAGTGCAACACCAATTGGCCTGCAGTAGATGCAGACACATTTTATTTTACACACATTAGGACATTCAAGTCCTCCTTCAGTAATTCAGTCTTCGGGTGGGAAAACATTGCTCCAGGTGAGGATCGAACTCACAACCTCGGCATTCCTCGCACACATACTGCCTTATAAGTACCGCGCGCTAACCGATTGCGCCACTGGAGCTACCTATCTTACCGGAGGTTAATTATATCACCTTCTTTGGAATATCTTGTTTCCTTTCGTCTTTGTGGTTCTAGTACTTTTGTGGCTTTAGTACCTTTGGCCCACGAGGACCAAAGCACCTCAGTAAACTATCTTCACAGCACCTTGAACTCCAAATTGTTCACCACACCGTGAACTCCAGTCCGGTAGGCACCGGGAAGGGAGTGGGAGGGGGAATCCTGTTAGCGGAAACGTAGGCGGGACCTTTCTTCCCTGCCAACGGAGTAAACTGCAGATACTCGAAATTCTGGCGCCCCCAAGTGGATTCTCAGTGTGGCCGAGCCTTTCGCTTTTGCCTGGGTCTGAGTCCTTTCCTCTCTCTGTAATCAGATAATAATCAGACCTGAGAATCCTGTTACTCTATAAGAGAAAATGAGCCCTTGAGTTCTCTACCCCATCTTTACTTCTGCCCCCAATCCTCCCCATAATTAATTGGACCAATTATCCAATTTGTATCATTCCAAGACTTTGTTGTTGTTGTTGTTAGGTACCATGAGTCCAGCACGACTCATAGATACCCTATGAATAACAGATCTAACCGTGTCCTGTCCTGTGTCATCTTAATCATCTCTGATATACTTGAGACCATTGTTAAAGTCACTATCAATCACTTTCTCTGACCCTCCGCCTTTCCCAGCATGACGTCTTTTCCCAAGTGCTGTCTCTTCCTAACAACATGCCCTAAAATAATGTGAGACAAAGCTTCCGCTTCCTTTCCTTGCTTCTAGAGAGCACCTTGGCTGCACCTTCTCCAACACTTATTTGTTTGACCTTCTGACAATCTTCTCCAACATTACAAGTGAGGCACATCTATGTGCGGAAATATGGAGTAGAACTCCCCATGGAGATTAAGAGCTGAAAAGTTGGTTTGAATACACCCAGTGGCACCGTGAAAGACTAGTCTGGTGATCTGTTTCAGAAAGATCACAGACTTGAAAACCCTATAGGGCCCAGTTGTACTTGGCATATGTGAGATTGCCTTGAGTCAGAATGGATACCTGCAAAAATAGGCTACTGTGGACTCCTTAAGCCCTTTTTTTCCTTTCTTGAGGTCATCTAAAGAAAGGTCAAACCTAGAATATGGAATTGGACTGAAGTTACACTTGTTCCAGCTCAATTTATTTAAAAAAGAGCACTTTTGGGGGTTAGGCCACAAACCTAGATAATAAAATGGTTCTTTGTTTTCTTTCCATCACTGTTTCCGCATGATTCCTTTATCATTGTTTCCTCTGTGTGATTCCTTTCTGGGCAAATGTCTTACATTGCTGGAGTCTTGATCATTGTATCACATGCCTATAACCTTTAGCTAAGAAGGTAAAAAGAAAAACAAAACAAACAAACAAACAAAAAAAAACCTCTCTCTGATAGAATGATAAGAACTGGTACTAACCAGTTCTGAAAACCAACTTTATATCAAAGCTACACCACTTCACATATCATTTTTTTGCTATCTTTCCTTTCTCAGGCCTATAAAATTCCCCAGATGCTCCAAGTCATCTAAACAAGTCACCTCTTCATCCCTCTTTCCTTTTGAACTTGCTCATGTATGTCACTAAGTCTTCTACTGCACTTCTCAGTGCTGGAATATTTTATAGCTCTATCATTGTACTACTTTCTAAGGACTTTTCCCTAGAGAATGTCACCTATTTCTTACACATTAAAGATCACTGGAAGTTCACTATGACATTTATTTCTTAAAGTTATACTCAGCTCAGCTCTATTATACAGAGCTCCTTACTTTATCTACACATCTTACAACTTCACTTATACATCTAGTGGGTGTAATTTAGCTTCAGCCATCACCATAGCCTTTCCATGTCATTAGATGACATTTCCTTCCAGGTTGCTCAAGTCCAAAACCTAGGAGTATGTGTTACTAATCTAGTTATCATCTATACTTAAGGTATTGTTTTAAACACTGTAGCTATATCAACTTATATAATACTAATGAAATAATATTGACATCTCCTTACAAAAGAGGAAACTGGAAACCAAGATGATTAAGTGACTTGTCCAAGTGGTCATTCACCTGACAATTTACAAAGCAGGGGATTCATACAAGGTAGTTCAAGGTTTGTGCTCAAAAACACTTCATCATTTACTGGGAGTCCTATCTGCTCTACATCAAGACACTAAAAATCCAAACTCTTCTTACCAATATTGTTGTTGTTGTTAGGTGCCATTGTGCCACTTGGGACTCATAGCGACCCTATGTACAACAGCCCTAAACTCTGCTCTGTCCTGTGTCAATCACACTGTCTCCAATACACCCATCCTGATTACCCAAGTCATTGAATCAATCCAACTCATAGAGGGCCTTCCCCTTCTGCGCCATCCCTCCACCCTCCCAAGCATGATGTTTCTCTCCAAGGATGGTCCCTCCTTACATGTCCAAAGTATGTTAGACGAAGCCTCCAAGGATCAGCCTGCTTTAACCCTCTCCAAGATGAATCTGTTTGTTTTCTTAGCAGTCCATGGTACCCTCAATATTCTTCTCCAGCACCACAGCTCAAAGGCATCAATTCTCCTTCTACCCTTCCTAGTCATTGTCCAATTCTCTGATGCATAACAAGGACCATGGCCTGTATCAGACACACCTTAGTCTCCAGAAAGACACCATTGCTCTTCAGTGCTTTGGAGAGGTTCCTAACAGCAGAATTTCCCATCGCAATACATCTGGAATATCCTATACCTTCATAACAGCTTCCTAGGTAATTTACCAGCCTCCTCTGTGTTCATTCCACAGTTCATGCTCCACACAGTATTCTGGTGGGTCTTTCTAAACCATCCAATCTTTAATTAGCAGAACTAAATAAAATGTGTGTTACCATAACCTTAAGGCAATTTATAATACAACCTCTATCTGCCTCTCTTGATTAACCTTTTTTATGTGCACTGTTATAGTCTGCCCTCTAGTCAAACCTGAGCACTGTGACCTCATAAGAGGAACCCTGGAGTGTGCTGGGTTGTAACCATTACTGCCTCATATTTCTCCTGCAAAGCTACTTGGGGGTTAGAACCTCTGCTGGCAGCTATAAATAATAATTCTTGGAATTTATCTTATGTGAAGAGAGACAGTTCCTGAATCCTTTTTTTAAAAATTTTTTTTAATTTTGTTTGTTTGTTTGTTTGTTTGTTTTAGATGAATCCTTGATGGAGGGACCAGAAGAATCTTAAAGGCATTTCTTGTCAGTGGTGGTGGGAAGGGCAAAGTCAGGATCAAGTGCAGCATAAGCTACTTTCCGTTTTAGTGCCTCAACCTCAACTCCACGCTGCACAGAGACCACCACACAACTATGAAGGTGATGAGTGACTTGGCCCACAGTTGCTTCTGGGAGCTCTGGGCTTCTGCAGAAACAGAATCCAGGCCCAGTGGATGGATGAGTGTTTCTAGCCTCTTATACCCTGAAAGTTGTTGAGAGGAAGCAAGGAAGGACAGAAAGGTGGGCTGGAGAGCAGGAGACAGGCCTTAGCCACAGCCCACGCTGCCCTTTCATGAATTTCATTGCCACGTTGTACTCTTAGAAGATATAGCTCAAATTTTTCCTTTGAAATTGTGGAAGAGTAACTATATTCCTGGACATAAAAGACAGCCTTACGGTTTTTTCCCATCATCACTTCCTTTCTTTTACCTACTTGCTGGGTACCTCCTTTAATAACTGTTGTGTTTTCTGCCCTGGGAACTTGTGGGACTGCTAACAGCTGTTCTGCGGGAGAAAGATGACTATTCATTTTCTCCCCTAAAGTGGTGCAGCCTCAGAAACCTTCGCTGTGTGTCAAAATAGACCCAGTGACAGTGAATTTGGGATTTGAGGTCTGTTTTGATAAGGTCTCCTGGTAGCCTCATTTACTATGATCTGTCCTGCTAACCAAGGGATCAGGAGTTTGAGTCTTCGGGTGACACTGGGAGGAAAGATGTTCTTGTGAATGTTTATAGTCTCTGGAGATTGTCATGAGTCAGAGTTTTGGGGACTCCCCCCCCACCCCCCACTTTGTTTGTTTTTCTTCCTGTTTTCAAACTGATCAGTCTGTACCAGACTGTGGTTTGTGGTTATCCTTCACCCTGCTTTGGGATTTCTCACAGGCTAGTAATCACATCTGTGAAGCTAATCATGCAAGCTGAAAGAATCTTCACCTCACACCTTTGATCAGATCTCTAAAGCTTCTTCCAGAACAGTGAAAAGTAATGTGTTCTAGCGTCCCTGCTTGTCAAGTTCATCAGGAAGGCTAGGAGAATTTAGCATACTTTAGTTGTTATGAACCTCTATGGAAGGAAAGTTCAAAGATCACCTGCTTTGTGATGTTTTACATTATGAGCTCAGTTAAATGCCACTTACCTGCTTGGCTCCATGACTTGTTTTACTTATCTCTATTAAACCTGGGCTGCCTCCACAGATTCTTTCTGAAGAGAAAAGGTTCTCTCTTCCCAGATGGTCAAACAAGCAAAAACCAATTAATAGCAACAAAATCTATGCATAAACAAAACATAAACAATCAGTCTATCTGCTCTGGGACTTTCCTCCAATAAAAGGGGTTTAATTTCCCAGCAATTTATACCAACTTCTGGTTGCAACTTTAAACCCACTTGTAAGAGGAATAATGAAAACTATGTATTTTCTTACTTAATGTTTAAGTTTGGTTTCATTTTCTTCTTGAAACAGGTAAGTCTACTAACCATTTATTCACAGAAAAGTAAATTCACCTTGAATCCCAACATTAAATTTTTCAGATTGGAAGATAAAAGCTCTGGCTGCTCCACTAATCGTCCTGTCAGAAAAAGTTTAGCCTAAAAATGAAGATCCAGATTTTCCCCTGTGTGCTGTGTTTCTTAATAGAACACTATCTCTCCATGCACAAGAGCAATGATTCTGTGGAACTTCCCCACATAATTCAGCATGAGATCATCTTGTGGAAGTTCATCACAGCCATGTCTGTGGAGTTAATGCTACATAGCAACCACTCAGCAGCTGAAAGTCCAGGGAGGCACTAAGTGCCCTGGGACAAAGATGTGTGCAGTAGGCACAAGGAATGACTTATGAAATTAATGAAGAAATGGGAATCCCAGAACATTTAATCGTGCTGATGTGAAACCTATACTTGGACCAAGAGACAGTCGTCAGAACAGAGCAGGGCAACACTGCATGGTTCAAAATTGTGAAGGGTGTATGTCAGGGATGTGTCCTGTCTCCATACCTTTTCAACCTGTATGCAGAGCAGATTATCCGAGAGGCGGGGCTCTATGAGGAGAGGCGTGGCGTTAGGATTGGTGGATGATCTATCAACAATCTGCGTTATGCAGATGACACAAC
>NW_006400141.1:990139-992330 GCF_000299155.1 Elephantulus edwardii
AACAGTGAATCAGGGTTCCAGTTTCTCCACAACCTCGCCAGCATTTGTTGCTTGCTGTTCTGTTAAATTTTGCTATTCTGACTGGGGTAAGATGATATCTCATAGTTGTTTTTATTTGCCTCTCTCTTAGAGCTAGGGATTTTGAGCATTTCTTCATGTGCTTGTTGACCATCTGAATGTCTTCTTTGGTGAAGTGTCTATTCATATCCTGTGCCCCATTTTCAATAGGATTATTTACCTTTATCTTGTTGCGGTGCTCAAGTAAGTATTTTATAAATTCTAGATATAAGTCTTTTATCTGACATGTCATTACCAAACACTTTTTCCCAGTCTGTGGCTTCCCTTGTTACCCTGTTGGAGAAGTTTTTGGATGTGCATAGGGATTTGATTCTTAGAAGGTCCCATTCATCTATTTTATCTTCTCCTGGTTGTAGACTGATCCTTTACAGTAGGAAAATTTGCCTTTCCTACAGTCCTTCACTTGGTACGAGCAGTCAGGAAATAAGAAGACACATTGCAATGAGAAAACCTGCAGTCAGGGACCTTTCCAAATTATTGAAGAGTAGTTGATGTCAGTTTGAGGTGCATCTAATTCCGGCCAAGGTCTCTGATTACTAGTTATGCATCCAAGACCTGCACAATGAATAAGGATGACAGGAAAATAATTGATGCCTTTGAGCTGAGGTGTTGGAGATGAGCCATGAACATTCCATGGACTGCTAAGGAAACAAATAGATACGTCTTGGAGAGGGTGCAGCCAGAGTGCTCTTTGGAGGCAAGAATGAGGAGGTTTCACCTAACCCCCTTTGGACATAATGCTAGGAGGTGCTATTCCTTGGAGAAAGACATGATGTTGGGAAATGTGGAGGGACAGCAAAGGAGAGGAAGACCCTCAACCAAGTGGATTGACAAGGTGACTGCTGCAACAGGCTTTTGTGTGGCAGGAAGTGTGAGGATGGCGCAGGATAGGACTAGTTTCAGATATTTTGTTCATAGGGTCATTATGAGTCTTACTGGACTCAATGGCACCTAACAACAACAAAAAAGTCCTTCTAGTCCTCTCTACTGCAACACAGCTCTGTGAGAATCTCACCTTAGTGTGACTCGCCTCTCCCAAAGCCTATGATTGTCGTTGGAGGTCAGAGGAGAAACCAGGTTTCCCCAACTAATGCAGCTTATCTTCAGGGAAAACACAGGCAGCTCCCTCTCAGCTCCTTATTGTGCCCTCTTCCACCTAAGTAGGGTCCACGTCTCCTAAAGTCTATATATTGTAAGTGGTGCAACCTGTGATCAGCTTCCCCAGCCGATGCAGTCTATCTTCAGAGAGAGATGGGCAGCTCCTTCCCTGCTCCATGCTGCACTCTCTCAAGCCAAGTGCAACCATGGGGGGAGTCTATCACTTGAGTGCAATCTGCCTCTCCCAAAGTCCTTTTGATATGTATCTACTTTGATTATTGGTTTGGGAAAAAACCCTGTAGACCTTATCCTTCCTTATTCATCTGGATTTTGCAAATATAATCATTCTTTGTAGCCTAGGTAACTGAGATATAACCATAACTTTTCATGTAAATAGTTTCCTAGAGAATATTGGTTATAAAACTTTCATTTACCTGGAGAGAGTGAAATGGGTTTGTCCATCTGCAACACATGTGTGATCTTTGTGTTCCAGGCAACCAGCATCAGTCTCACAACCACCACACTGATGAAGCTCAAACTACAGACTGCACAGCAAGTTGTTCCATGTTTCCTCCTCTTCAGAATTTTTAACACCCTGATAAGCTCTAACTTTCACTACTACATAACAACTATAAATTACATGAACAGATCTGGAACCAGACAGCTTATGGTATAATCCTTTACTCTGCCATCTAAGTCAATAGGTACATGACTTTTCCTCATAAGAAACTGTACTGCAATCTCAAAGACATATGCTTCAAATCCACCAGTTGCTACTACTCGTTGCTGTGTGCCACTGAGTTGTAACTGACCCATAGCTGATGCTCTAGGGGGTTTTCAGAGGCAGAGACATAAACGCAGGTTATATATTTGGATTTCACCTGATGGTATGCATAGGAATCAGATCGATTACATCTGTGGAAAGAACCACTGGAGAAGCTCAATATCAGCTGTGAAAACTAGGCCAGGAGCTGATTGTGGAATATGCAAATTCAAGCTGAAGCTGAGGAAAATT
>NW_006400141.1:995151-996665 GCF_000299155.1 Elephantulus edwardii
GATTCTGGGGCTTCGTCTGACATACTTTGGACATGTTGTAAGGAGAGACAGGTCTTTAGAGAGGGACATCATGCTGGGTAGAGTGGAGGAACAGCGCAGGAGGGGAAGACCCTCTATGAGGTGGATTGATTCAGTGACTGGGGTACTCGGGATGGCTTTGTCAGAGGCAATGAGATTGGTACAGGATAGAGCACGTTTTAGGGCTGTTGTACATAGGGTCGCTATGAGTCGCAAACGACTCGACGGCACATAACAACAACAACAACATGTGTCCATTGTTCCACTCTATTAGATGTTCAACTTCTCTGCCTGAATATTACTATCGTGGTCTGACTTTTTCTTTTTTTTTTCTCTCTCTCTCCACTTTTTTTACCCTCAATCCTCAACTCCTTTCCTTTTTGGAGTTATTTTGAAGTCAGTCTTAGTTATCTGGTGTAATTATCCAGTTACATACATCACAGAAATACTACGGGTGGATGATTTTAACAAATAAAATTTTATTGTCTCTACAGTTTACATAGCTAAGAAGTCCAAATTCATGATACTGGATATTTCTCCATCAACTCTGGAGAAAGATCTCTGTCTTTTTTAGGTCTGGTCCTGGGAGATCTTCCTAGGCCTTAGCATCAGTTTTCCCTCCATTCCTGCTTCTTTGCTTAGTTAATCTCTTATCTATCTCAAAAGAAAGTGGCTCAAAACATACATTTATGTTGCCTCATTAACATAGTAGAGAGAATTCATTCTCACATGACAGTATAACTGCAAACATAGAAATGAGGATTTACAATACTTGGGGAGGATGGAGATGGGAGATGGTCATAATTCAATCCATAAGAAAATCCAGTTTAGTTATAATAAGTCCTAAAATAATAGAAGAATCAAATTTTGCTTACAAGAGTGTAAACTTTATTATGCTACTCACTTGAGTACCCTCATGAGACGTGACTTCAGCTTTATTTTCAAAAATTAGATCATGCACCTTCTAGACAGACAAAGCCACTGCTAATCAGTCATCTTAATCACATATTGTTTCCTTTTTCTTAATACTTTCACACTCCAAAAGCATCTTCACTAAGGCAGCTGAAAATCTTCTCATCCTTGAAATATAGTGGTGGACACTGCCATTGAGTGAAGGTGGAGAGAGAAGGGAGGAGAGAGATTTAAGAATAAAAGATTGAAAGCATTCATACCTTCTTTCCAGTTCTTACCTGAATTTTCAGAGAGTAAGCTGTTGTCGCAATGAAGCAAAGGAACAAACACTTCATGGATTGAAATCAGAAAGGGTGTGCATCAGAGTTGTATCCTTTCCCCACACCTATTCAAACTGTATACTGAGCAAATAATTCACAAAGCTGTTGTTGTTGTTGTTATGTGCCATCGAGTCGTTTGCGACTCATAGCGACCCTATGTACAATAGCCCTAAACACTGCTCTATCCTGTGCCAATCGCACTGCCTCTAACACACCCATCCTGATTATCCCAGTCACTGAATCAATCCATCTCATAGAGGGTCT
>NW_006400141.1:998125-1026446 GCF_000299155.1 Elephantulus edwardii
TTTGATACAATGACTCAGTATATTCCTTCCATCTTCTTTTAATACTTCCTGGATCATTTAATATTCTGCCTAAAACATCCTTGCTTATAGCAACTCTAGGTTTGAATTTGTTCTTCAGTTCCTTGAACTTAAGAAATGCTGAACGAGTTTGGCCCTTTTGATTTTCTGACTCCAGCTCCTCACACATTTCATTGTAATATTTTGCTTTGTCATTCCAAGCTGCCTTTCGGAATCTTCTGTTTAGCTCTGTAGTATCTTGAGTTCTTCCTTGTGCTTTGGCTTCTCTACACTCCAGTGCAATCTTCAGAGTTTCTTCTGACATCCATTTTAGTATTGGAGGAAGACTCATCAACAACCTATATTGTGTAGATAACACAATTTTGCTTTTGAAAACAAAGAGGCTATGTAAAACTTGCTTGCAGAAGATCAAGGACTACAGCTTTCAGCATGGATTGCAACATCAAGAAACAAGAAAACAAAGGTACTCACTGCAGGACCTATAGTCAACATTATGTTGCCTGGAGACAGCATTGAAGCTGTCAATTATCTGATCTTACGTGGGTCAATAATCAATACCCTTGTTGTACTAGCAATCAGGGAAACAGGAGAAGTATTGCATTGGCCGAGTCCACTGACAGAGATCTCACCAGAATGCTAAGAAGCAATGATGTAGGTTTGAAGATTAAATTGTGCCTAATTCAGGCCATAGTCTTCCCAGTAACATGCTATGCATCAGGGCGCTGGACAATGAGTAAGGATGACAGAAGAAAAATTGATGCTTTTGAGGCATGGTGCTGGAGAAGAATACTGAATATCTCATTGACTGACAAAAGAACAAACCAATATGTCTTGGGAAAAGTGCAGCCAGAGTGCTCCCTGGAAGCAAAGATGATAAATCTTTGTCTTTTATATTTTGGACATGTAGCTAACCAACACTATTTCCTAGAAAGGAGCAATATGCTTAGAAAGATGGAAGGTCAACATGGGAGAGGAAGATCCCCAATGAGATGGATTGACACAATTACTTCAATAGGTTCTAGTGTGTCAGAGATGATAGGGCACAGTTAAGGTCGTCTGTTCTTAGGGTCACTACAAGTCATACTTGATTCTATGCCACCAAACAATAACCACCCAATTTATAGCCTCAGCATACCTGCTGGAGGGTCAGCTATGATTCAGCTCCAACTTGATGACCCATAATAACAACAACAAGATTATTAGGAACTTCAAAACTTCAGACTTTTAAAGCATCATGTCTTAAATTTTACTAATGATTCACTAATCATTAATAATCACTAAAGACTAGTGATTCAGTAAAACTTGATTTGGCTTTGCAGTTAACCTAAGTATCATCATTCTTACTTTATAGATGAAACTGAAGCTCAGAAGAGTGAAATAATTCTCCTCTGATTACATAACAGTAAGGACCAAAATCAGAACTAGAAAGCTGATTTTTATCCTCTTTTTTTCCTTCTTTTTAATTTAAAAAGTTTTAATTCAGCAGTTGCACTCCTAGGGACGTATCTTCATGAACTGAGAAATAATGCCCACAAAATAGTCTGGCAAAAAACGCTTTCAAAAGTTTTATAATTGACAAAAATTGGAAGTGACTAAAAGGTGAACAGAAAAACTATGGTGCATCCACACACTGTATGTAATATTACTACTAATTGGAATAAAAAAATGAGCTATCAAGCCACAAAAGGGTAAGTAGGAAACTTAAATGCATATTACAAAGTGAACTGAACTAGTCATGAAAAGAGACTTGTTACATGTTTCTAACTATATGACATTCTAGAAGATACAAAACTATAAAGGCTTTTTTGGTTTGTTTAGGGTTCAGGGGGAGACACGGAGTGGTTGAACGGTAGGCCCCGGGAGTTGAGGGGGCTAGGGCAGTTAAATTATCAGAGAGTTGGACAATGACCAAGGAGGATAGAAGGAGAATTGATGCCTTTGAGCTGTGGTGCTGGAGAAGAGTATTGAGAATACCATGGACTGCTAGGAAAACAAACAGATGATTTGTTCTGGAAAGGGTTAAACCAGGTGGCTCCTTGGAGGCAAGGATTCTGAGGCTCCATCTAACATACTTTGGACATGTGAGGAGAGACCGGTCCTTAGAGAGGGACATCATGCTTGGGAGGGTGGAGAGACAGCGCAGGAGAGGAAGACCCTCTATGAGGTGGATTGATTCAGTGACTGGGATAATTGGGATGGGAGTGTCAGAGACAGTGCAATTGGCACAGGACAGAGCGGAGTTTAGGGCTGTTGTACATAGGGTCGCTATGAGTCACAGGCGACTCGACGGCACATAACAACATATGATATTTAATGGTGCACATAAAATGATGCCTTTACTAGAACCCATACAACTGTACAACACAGAATGCACCCTAATGTAAACCAAATAATTAACAACAATGTATCAATATTGGTTCATTGATGGCAGTAAATATACCACATTAATACAAACCTTTAATACTAGGAGAAACTGGGGGTGCAGAGGGAATGTATGGAAGCCTCTATAAATTTCCCGTTAATTTTCTGTAAATGTGAAACTACCCTGAAAGTCAGATCTATTAAATTTAAAAACAAGCACATCTCTGCTCTTCCTTTAATCTAATACATTATACAAACACCCATTTTTCTCAACACCAATTCATTCACGCGCTCATTTACTTAACAAATGCTTACGAGTTTCCTTGATTTGGCCTTCCATTCATCAGACATGAATCTAGAGTCTAGTCTATGTATGCTGGTAAAAGACTGTCAAATGTGCTTATCTGAACTTCTCCCTCAAAACTCTTCACTCGGTGTTTTGAAAAAATAGAGTCTTCATGTGCAACCTGCCTAGAATTTTACTCTTTTTTCTCCTTCATCTATCTTTCCACTACAGTGTTTGTGGGGGTTGCATTCTAGAATGGGCTGTGTGCCCACTAGGAACCTAAGAATCAGAAAGACACTGCTAACCTCAGCAACAGGATCAACAGCTGATCTCTCCATGGATTAGCACCAGAGCACTTAACCATCGCACCACCAGGGATCTGTATGGTTGCAAATTAATGACTTGGAAAATTCTGGTGTTCTGGTCTGGACAGCTCAAGAGACTGGCTAGTGCAGTGTGAACTGACACTTTAACTCCTGAACAAACATAAGATACTTAAAATATGTGGAGAATTAGCTCAAGTGGTAGAGTACTTGCTTAGCACGTGAGGGGTAGTGGGGTATGTCCACATTCTCCAGACTTTTGTGCCTTGGATTTCAATGTATTAAAAAAAATGAGGGAGAAAAAAAAATGGAATGTTTGCTAGTCCTTGTCCAAGTGCAGCTTCTTTGATTTTATCTCAAGTGAGTACTGTAAAACATAGAACTGCCGTTTTAAATTTGCTTTCTAGGATTTTTATTTCCAGAGACCCTGATTCCAAGAATGTGGGGCATATATCCAACTCCTAATTATTTTTTCTTCCTGTGAGTCGGACCTAAATGCACTCATCTTTCTGAGAAGTGCACAACCAAGTGGAATAAATAAAGTCCCAGCAGTCACTGGTGACCCCACATAAAGCAGAAGGAATCACTTCCTACTTGGCCCTATTTTCACAATGCTGTGTTTTAGTCCGTTGTTGCAACCATTGTGTCAAATCCATCTTGCTGAAGATCTTCCTTTCCCCCACCCCCACCCCTAACCCTCAACTTCACCAGGCCTAATGTCTTTCTAGGCCTTTCTGATAACATGCCCCAAACATGTGAAACTGAAAAGTGGAGCACTGCATTACAAGACATTACATCTAAGATGCAGAGAACAGAGAGATCAGGAAAGCCAATGTAGAAAGTTGTCAGAATCCCAGAATGAACCTCGAAGCTATACACATGTAGCTTTGATCCTAAACTACATGCCTGTGGTGTTAACTTGAAAATTGACTTTTCTTGCTACTACATTGGCCCCTGCTGATCTCCAACTACCTTGATTGCAGACTCATCATTTTTGCAAATCACCAATAGCTGGAGAATCAGTATAAGAGAGCACACTCCACCCTGTGAGGTGTGTGAAAACACCAACACAGAAGAAGCAGCACAATAGAATTTAAGCATCCAGTCTGCTCCATTGCTCACCAGTTTCTGGGAGGCAATGGGGGGGGAGGGGGAGAAGTCCTGCATAGCTGCAGTTACGTGAGTCATTCCTTTGATGAATCTGAAAACCTGCAGGAGGGCAGCTATAGGTCCGTTCCCACTCAACAATATACAACAATAACAGCTGTAATTAGAGTTGTTAAGGTCCAAAATGGCCAATGGTCAAAACCAAATCCAAACCTCTTCTTGAGTTCCTCAGGGTTTTTCCAGGCTTTAAATCTTCTTGGGTGGAGGTTGTCACATCTCTTGCACGAAGCAGCTGATGGGTTAGAACTGTTGATCTTTCAGTTAACAGTTCAATTCAAAACTCATTGTGCCATCAGGGCTCTTTTTTTTTTTTTTTAGCAGGAGTGAGTATTTATTACCTTTATGAGCTTAGAGGGTCAGTGAAAGAGAGGAAGACCCTCAACAAGATGGGTTACCACAGTGAGAGCTACAATGACCTACTGTTGCAACAGTGTCTTGCTAGAGATGATGACTATGAGCAGGACAGGACAAAGTTTTGATCTGTTCTTGGGATCACTCAGTTGACTCTATGGCATCTAAACTCAACAACAAATGATTTTAGACTGGTTTTAGAATGTTTGTCACAAATTAAGTCACTTAAAAACAGGTAAATTCTGTACCTTAAATATAGTTCAACCCCAAAATCTTTGACATGACAGGGATGAAGATAGTATAAGATCCAGAAAATCTCCAAGCCCCACATATCAATGCTTAACTAATTGTTCTCTTAGTGCATCCTTCTGATTATAATAATAACCTGTAATTAAGGCTGAGATAATTTGGAAGAGGGCAACTAATTATCTAGTCATTAACAAAGTCAAGGAGAGTAGAAAGTTGTGCCATAAGGGAGAGTTTTTCTGCACAAGGACCTCTCTGCCCTGCCAAGCCTCAAAGTTACCACAGTCACAACAACAGTTTAAATCCATAAGGTACAAATATGGCCCAAGCAGCCTTCTAGAAAGTTCAGTACAGATGCACCTTCATGTTACCACCAAGGTAAGCACATATGATAAATGTGGCATGGTAAGGAAAAAACAGCGAGGTCAGGGTAAGGCCTTAGATTGTGAGGTTAGCTGTTCTTGGAGAAGTGGAATGAGTGAAGCATGAAAATTAATGTTTTGAGCTGTTTTTTACTCATTGTTAAATGTTCAAGGCCAAGAAAGATGTTTAGATGTTAACATTCCCAGTGGAAGAAATGTATGTATAACTTTGTGTCCAAGTTCAAAATCCATCTCCAGGGGGAGAAATCACCTGTTTGCTGTGCTTGTAAAGTAAGCTGTCCCCTTTGCTCTTTTCAAGGAAAGAAAAGAGTGCCTAGTAATAATGACCAGAGTTACCTTTTAGTAAATGCAAAAGCTTTATTTGCCAAATATTGAGTTCTTGTCCTGTTTATCAAAGGACAATACAGAGGCAAATGGAAGTAAATTGTCAAATTCAGAGTTAGATTAAAAGGCAGTTGTTGCGTACCATGGAGTCAGAACTGACCCTTCACTCACCCTCCAGCAGTAAATGACACTGGAGGATATTGCTCATATTTCTCCCTCAGAGCGGCTGATGGATTCAAACCATGTCACTTTGCATTGGCAGCACAATTCCTTACAATTAAGCCACTAGAGCTCCCTAATAATAGATTAGACTTTTGTACTATCAAGTAGAAACCGACACATAGTTGACCCTCTGCTGGGTTTTCAGAGGCATTAATCACAGGGAGGAGATTGCCTGTCCTTCTCCAGCGGAGCAGCTGGTGACCTCAAACCACGAGCCTTGAGGATTGCAGCACAGCTTCTTGCCAATAGTATACCAGGTCTCCCTTAAGCATGCAAATTCATTTATTCAGAAACTCCACTCTCCTACCTCCTGATAGTACACTGTGTCCTCTGCTTTATAATCTAAAAAGGAATTATAACAAATGAAACAAAAATTGTGAACTCTTAAAATCCATTAGTATAATTTTAAAAGATATTCTATTTTTTTATTGTTCAAAGACTCAGAATGACATTTAGAAATCTTAATCAGTAACTTTTCTGTTTACTCTTACTTAAAACTCAAACTCATTGTCATTGATTGGGAACTAAGTTGTAACTTACCCTCCATCACGTTTTCCAAGGCTGTAACTCACATGGGAGGAAACTGTGCATCTTTCTCTCAGAGTCACTGGTGGATTCAAATCATCAGAAAGGGTTAACGATGTTACTCTCTAGAGACTATGCCACCAGAGCTCCCTGTTTACTCTTAGTTTATGCAAAAGTCCTAATATCACTCCAAATTAGAAATATTAATTGAGAAAGGCAGTATTTCCTTTTTCTTACTATTCAAAATCAATGAACAGGAGGGGGTGGGAAAGGTGTGCTCTTATCATAACATCTCCTCCGCTCTCTAGTTCTAATTCCTGGCTGATCCTGATTTGTGAGGATAGGATGGGAATGTAAGGAATCTAAAATGTGTTTGCTTATCAGAAAGTCTTGAAATATTGTTTCATTATCTCTGGACCTAGTATATGTTTAAGCCTCACATTTTATATAATGGGCATTGTTATAAATTCTCTTGACTCTGACATATAGAATGAAATTAGAATGCTTTGATTTCTAAATTAGCCAGTAAATAGAACCTATACAACGGAGCAAACCTGGTGAAGGAAGGGAAGCCAAATGCAGTCATGTATAATCATTTATTAAACAGATTATAACTATGCAATAAGACCAAAGTTATACATACTCCCTGATGTCCCAATGGTTAGATAAACCAGGCCTCAAGAGTGCCCTTTTTGAGGCTCCCTCAATTGGAAAGAACATCTATACTTGGAAGATTGTGCAGTATGTCCCTATGGACATTGTAAGTCCTAGAAATGCTTGCAGATTTTACCTGATGTGTCTATATTCTTGGTTAGAAAAAAATTAATGACTATAAGTATAGGTAGCAGTATCTATGAATTTTGTAAGCCATTACAGAGAACTAAATTAGCCCTGGTGGTTTGTTTGCTGGCTAAAACATTGGTGGTTCAAATCTACCCACCTCTCCACAAAAGAGAGATGAGACAGTTTCCCTAAAGATGACAGCCTTAGGATTCTTTTTAATTTTACTTTATTAATTTTAATTAACATTCACAAAGATTTTGGATTTTCATTCATTCATGGCTGCGCTTTTTTCTTTACATACACACACACACCCAGTTCGCTCCTCTCTTTGAAAAGCAAAAGATAAACTTCTTCATTGGTATGCAATCCCCCCGGCCGCTTAGAAATTTTATAGACTAATTCTGCTCTGTCAAATGATTTTGATGTGAGTTGGCATCAAAGGAAGAATTAATGAACCCACAGGTCCAGGAGAAGCAGTTACAAAATTGGTTAGTGTACATCCAGATTTGGGTGGCTGGTTGATAGAAAAAGGTTTTTTGTACAATAGATGAAAAAGGATGCAGTCATTCTAGATTGTAACCTCCTCTCAGGTGATAAAACAAAGAGAGGAAGAAAAAGAAAAAGAGACAAGCCTATCTGTAGTGCAGAGAGTTGTGCAAACTCCTGAGCCCAAGGCTGCTTCCTGATGGCCTAGCTTCAGGTGGCCAGTCACTTGCTGACCTGACTCTGGGTAGCTGGTCATAGGTATGATCTTACTCTAGTTAGTGACTGGTGATGAGGAGTGGAAATGTGAAGCGAGGCTCCACTTCCAGCTGGGGACTGGATTCATGCTGATCTTCACTTCTCACTTAGTGACAAAGGTGGAGTTTGTCCATCTCACCCCTTTTTTAGTTTACATCACTTTCATAAATTTGAGTTAGCATCACCACGATCTAATTTTATGACATTTTTATCACTCCCAAAAGAAACATCATACACCTTAACTGTCCTGCCCCTGCTACAGACAGCCATTAATCTACTTTCTATCTTTATAAATTTGCATGTTTTGGACATATTATACAAATAGAAGCATACAATACATGTTATGTCGTAAGTGGCATTTCACAATTTGCTTAGTATTTTTGATGTTTATTACCAATTATGTAGCATTTATTAGTACTTTTTTGTATTGCTTAACATTCTATTTATAGGATATGCTATATTGTATAGCACATTTTGTTTATCCTCAGGTGATGGACTAACTTACTAACTTCTTTATATATTTAAGCTACTATAATATTTCTATGACCATTTGTGTAGAATATTTGTGTCAACCTATGTTTTCACCTCTCTTAGATGTTTTGCCAATGAGTGAAATTTCTGGATTATACAGAGAATCAACTTACTATTTGTAATATTTTTTGGAACTGTCAGTCTGTTTTCCAAAGCATTTACGTCCTTTTACATTTTCAATGCAGGATGTGATTATTCCAACTTCACATGCTTATGAATTCGAACCCCACTAAGATTGACAGTGCAATTCTTTACCACTAGGCCACCATCAAGTCAGAATAGACTCATAGCTGATCATTCAGGGAATTTGGCTTGTTTTTCCTTGAATGGGCTGTAACAAACAGAAGATTGGAAATTGGGATCCACCTAGAAGCAAATTAGAAGAAAAAGCTGATAACTAGCATTCTATAATCTGAGGTAATTAGAATCAATAGAGGTGGCAGCAATGAGATTCGAAAACATGCCTCCAAGGAGAGTGGAGCTTTAATGCAACAGTTTAGATAGTTCATCTAGCAACATACCAGACGTACCCATAGGTCTACATGTTAATATTTACAATGACACAAGCAAGATTTCTACCACGTTATTTCCCCCCCTAGAACATTGTAATTGTTTTTCCAAACCACCTTTAAGTAAAAACTAAAATGTGTTGAGAATTAATTATGTGCCATGCACTATCACCACATTTATCATTCAGTCCTTGAAACTCCTCAAATAGGCACTTTGACTCAGATCTCCCATTGTCCTGATGGAGAGTATGAGGAAAAGAGATGAAAAGTAAGTAACTTGCTGGATGTAACCTAATAGGTTGTTGTTGTTGTTGTTGTGTGTCGTTGGATAGCCTGAGATTCATAGTGACCCCTATATACAATAGCTCTGAACCCTACCCTGAGCTAGTCTCACTGTCTCTGACACATCTACTCCTATAACCCCATTACTGTCTCTGTCCATCTCATCTGGAGTCTTCCTCTCCTGTGCTGTTCATCTTCCCTTCCAAGCATGATGTCCTTCTTCAATGACAGGTCCCTTTTGGCCTCATGTCCAAAATAGGTGAGATGGAGTTTCAGAATCCTTGCCTCTAAGGACCAGCTTCTTTTCATTCTCTCCAAAATAGACTTCTTTGTTCTCTTGGTGGTCTATGGTATGTTCAATACAAATCTCCAGCACCACTGGCAAAGGCATCGATTCTTCTACTGTCATCCTTAGTCATTGTCCATTTGTCTGATGCATAGTAAGTAATTGTGAAGACGTGGCTTAGACCAGGCTCACGTTCATCTCTAAATTGAAATCTTTGCTCTTCAGTACTTTGGAGACGTTCTTGACTGCAAATTTTCCCAATGCAATTCTTCTTTTGAGTTTCTAACTGCTGATGCCAAGAGTGTTGATTGTGGAGCTGATAAACTTGTTAACAATTTCAATCTCTTTTCCATCTATCATGGTGCTGTCAATGAACACAGTGGTGAGAATTTTTGTCTTCTATATTGAAGACAACAGTCCTTGACCTTCTACAGAAACACTTCAAGTCTTCCTCAGTTTCAGCAAGCAGGGTTGTGTTGTCTGCATAATACAGATTGTTAATGTGTCTTTCTTCAATCCTGATGCCAAACCCCTTCTCATAAAGTCCAGCTTTCTGAATGATCTGTTCTGTATATAGGTTGAAAAGGTATGGAGTGGAAGTGCTAGTCTGTTTCATATTTATTTGCGCAATACTAAAACTCTGAAATTCTTTTTATCAAGTTTATTGTGATAAACTTAGAACAACAGCAAATATTTGCAATTTAGCACCAATTCTTGCTGAAGCATGAAGCTGCTTTGCTGTTGTTAAATATAGTACAGTAGATTCTGACTATGTAGAATAGAAGGGGAAAAAACCTCCCCTGGTCCTGTGCTTAAACACATTGTTGAGTTAAATCTTCCTAAATCATGTAATATATAAAAACTATGATTTTCAGGAAATGTTGAGATTGAAATGCATAAAATTTAAAGACTTGCAAAATAATCTGTAGCAAATTCCTGCTTGGTGCAGTAGACAGAATTTCAGTCTCATAATGTAAAGGTCCTGATTTCAAACCTCAAAGAGGGCATGGAATATTTTTCTTTTGCATTATTTCTGCATTTTCAGAAAAGAAACACAGTACAGAATATTGTGCATCAAGTGGGGTTTTGTTGCTGTTATTTGTTTTGGTTTTGTTTTTTGAGTATGAAATACTGTTCTCAAACTAACTCCCAGTCAGTCTCATGTGATGTGATCACAAGAAGAGTTGTAGAAGTTGACATTTTTAAGACTCTGCCAGAGATATCTTTGGGGGTGGGGAAGGAAAGAGTAGATGAGAAGGAGTCAGCATAATTACACCTACCACAGTTAGTCTTCCATCTCCAAGGACTCACCTCTGTCCCATAAGAGAAAATATGACTTCACATCAACATTCTCCTCAAATTTCAACCACTTCCAAACTTTTATCTGCTCACAAGTCCCAAATATTATAATCTAACTCTTCTAAATTAGGTAAGGGTGACTTTAAACCTGTAAAACTGGAGAAAATCATCTTCAAGTCATCTTCTCCCCAAAGTTCAGTGGTAGAACAGGTATGGGGAAACTGAGATTCTAATTTAAAAAGAGGTGAAATTGAAAGACCAAAAAACAGAACTTCAAGGTGCACTTACTTGACTTTCTTTTTTTCATGTGATGTATTCTGATAACAGCCATTAAGCCAGAATACTTTGAGACAAAAATGAATACTTTTTTTCTTTAGGTCTTTTACTAGAGCACTGCAAATTCCCTTTAAAAATGGACTATGTTTTATTTATCTATTTTTCACATCTAGTGCATAAGAAATTATAAACATTTCTTGAAGATGTTATACAATATTATAACATACTACTTAAAATTTAATATTATATACAATAATATAATTTAATATACAATAATATATTTTTTTTCTCTAGGATTCCAATGTTTTAATGAATGTTCTTAGTAATTGGTTGACTTATGTAAGATATAAATTATATAACAGAGTTTTTTTGAATAGAATTTTCAGGGCTAATATCTGTACAATAAACACAAACTTTAATTCAGAAGTTGAATTCAAGTTAATGTTTTATTCTGATTCTCAAATATGTTGCTTTGTTAGGGACATTTGTAAGATATTTTACTTATTAATTAAAATATAAAGAAGCACATACTTCAGAATTTGAAATTCCTTAATTTACCACCTTTTTAAATATTAATAGTACCTACAAAATCTTTTCAGCTTTAAAATAGTCTGTGGATAGAAATTTATGAGTGTCAAAAGTTTTTGGTTGCATAGATTACAATAAATGGTGGCTAACCTTGCGAAAAAATGGAATCCCAGAACTCCTAATTGTGCTTATGCAAAACCTATACATGGACCAGGAAGTAGTTGTCATAACAAAGCAAGGAAACATGGCATGATTCAAAATCAGAAAAGGTGGTCATCAGGGATGCATCCTATCCACATATTGTTTCAGTCTTTAATCAGAAAGATCATTTGGGAGGCTGGACTTTATGAGGAAGAACGTGACATCAGGATTAGAGGGAGACCCATCAACAACCTGAACTATGCTGATGACATAACCTTGCTTGCTGATACTGAGGATAATCTGAAGCATTTGCTGCAAAAAGTCAATAAATGTAGTCTTTAATATGGATTGAAGCGCAAAATCAAAAAAACAAAAATTCTCACCACTGTGCCACTTGGCAGTATCATGATAGATGGAGAAGAGACTGAGATTGTTAACAATTTCATCTTGCTTGGTTCCATAATCAATGCTCATGACACCAAAAGGCAGAATATCAAAAGATGATCTACGTTGGGAAAATCTGCTTTAAGAGACCTCTCCATAGTGCTGAAGAGCAAAGATGTCAATCTAAAGACTAAGGTGTGCCTGATCCAGGCCAGCGTCTTCACAATTACTTACTATGCATCAGACAACAGGACGATAACTGAGGATGATAAAAGAAGAATCGATGTCTTCAAGTTGTGATACTGGAGAATAGTATTGAAGATACCATGAACTGCCAAGAGAACAAACAGATGTGACCTAGAGAGGGTGAAACCAAGCTGCTCCTTGGAGGAAAGGATTTTGAGACTCCATCTCACATTCTTCGGGCATGTTGCCAGGAGGAACAAGTACTCTGAGAAAGACACCATGTTTGGTGGAGAGACAGTGTAGGAAAGAAAGACCCCAGAGAAGATGAATTGACACAGTAACTGGGGTTATGGGGATAGGTGTGTCAGAGAGAGTGTGATTGGCTCAGGATATGATAGAATTCAGAGCTACTGTATATAGGGTCACTATGGTGACTCAATGGCACATAGCAATAACAACAACAATTATTTCCAACAGAAAATACTGGCAACATTATTATTTTGTTGGATGTGGCATGTGTAAGTATGCTATTAACATTACATTAAACAAAATGTATTTAAAATGGCCATTTATTTAAGCGAAGTTCTTGATTACTATACCTATGTAAAGACTTCTAAAATACAATGTCACATCATTTTAATTTGCTCATGATTTTGAATTAGAAATTTAAGAGTTTAGCTGGGTCATTCCTGTAGACTACCATGCATTTGAAGTCAGTTAGTGACTGGAACTACAGTCATCTGAAGGCTCCAGAGGGTTGACCATTCAATATAATTTGCCCATGTGACTTCCTTTGGGTAGACACTGAACATCAGCTGACTCAGCTGAGCCATTAAAGTGAATACATATGATCTCTCCAGCATTATGGTCCTAAAGTATTGGAATTTTTACATAAAAGTTGACTTCTCCCTGAGCAAAAGAAAATCCAGAATTCGCATACCTTATTAAAACCTAGCCTTAGAAGTTATATATAATATGCCTTCTATTGCATTTTATTGATGAAAGATAAGTCATCCTAGATTCATGTGGAGGTCCACAGAATCCCCTTCTCCATAAAAGTATTGTTAAATAATATGCAGATATGTTACACAAATGCCATAAGCAGGCATTCTTTCTACATGAAGTCAAGAATGATTAGTAATCCAACCCATTGTGATGCTTGCTAAATAATTAGAAATGCCTTCTTCCAACTTGGTATTGCCACTATTTGTTAAGATTGCCAATGTTTGTATACAGGACTTGACTATAAGCATTCAGAAGCAAATTTCAACAGGAAACTTATCATTACTTATTTTCTTTCCAAGTACATGCATATTAATTTTCATACTGACATTATTAGTGACTGTTTTGATTTTCAAACTTAGCATTTACCTCAAATTTTAAAAGCAAAAACTAACAAGCAAGAACAGTAAAATTTAAAGCTAGTGTAACTCTCATCTTTGGTTGCCTAGTGGTAGAGAGTTGCACTGCCATCCCAAAGGCATGTGGCTCAAATCCACCAGCTGCTACATAAAAGAAAGATAGTCCATCTCTTCCTGTGAACAGCCTCTGAAAACCCACTGAAGGATCAACTATGAGTTGGTTCTGACTTGATGTCACATAACAATAATATAATAATCAACCAGAACTAACTTGCAATTTCTTAATTTTCCATTTTGACACATACAGAGATATTTCAAACTCCTGCTAAATTTGTCCAGATTATCTCTTCAATCGTTCTGTTAATATGAACCCTTAAATTCTTTTATAAATCCAAATTTTTGCTTTTCGGAAAATAATTATGGTGTGCTCATATGTGTCAGACTCTGAGTTAAGCAGCAGTCATATTAAGATGATTACAAGACCGTGTCTGTTTAGGGTCTGTAGGAGACACGTAGGTAAAGGAAGAGAAGCAACCTAGCCTCTTAGTAGTTATAGGTAAATTCAAATATTAAGAAATTTCACAAAGGCTTTTTATGGAGAAAAGGTAAGTAGTGGAAAAACTTAACAGACTAAAGAATATATAGAGATTAGTGTTGAAATAGGAAAGAGATAAAGACAGAGGAAAATGGAAGAAGTCATTCTAGGTAAAAAAGTTAAAGTCCTCCTGTAAGTCAAATGAAATGCCTAGATTTCTTGTACTGGTAGACTTTAGAAATTTTAGGATGTGCCTGTGAAGAAGGGGAAAAAATAAATGAAAGTTAGGAATAAACAGGAGACAACAATGTAAAATACTTAAGTCTGAGCATAATACTCACAGAAAAGGAAATGAAAGCCTATAAGTGGGTATGTGTTGTGTGACTAAAATACATTTTTAATGAGATTCACATATATTAAAATGAATAGAATCACCAAGTAATATTACCTGGTTGTTATGGATTGATTTCCACCACCCACCCACCCACCCCCGCCAAAATATGTGTCAACTTGACTAGTTCATGATTCTCAGTGTTATGTAATTGGTCTCTGTTTTGAATCTGATGTAATTATCATATGTTTTGTAAATCCTAATGGTTACCACATTGCACTTGAATATGAGGAGATCATGAGAATGGTTGCAGGATAGGGTAAAGTTCAGATCTATGATTCACAGGGTCACTATAAATCACAGTTGACCCCATGGCACCTAACAAAACAACAAACTTCTAAGATACTAATGAGACAAGAATTAGAAAAAGTTATATTAACGAGGCAGGATGTAATCTAGAGGATTAGGTCATTTCTTCATTCAATTTCTTTTGAGATATAAAAGAAATTAAACAAGCAGAGATAAAAAAGCTCTTGGTGCAACCAACTAAGAAGCGCTGGGAATGGAGTGTCTTTTGGACCCACGGTTCCTACCCTGAGACCCTCCTAGACCTAGGGAAAAAATTGATGCCAAAACTATTGGAGATTTTAAGATTCTGAATAACAAGGACCATCTACCAGAGCCAACACAGAGTGAAAGCTTTTTCCTAGAGTTGATGCCCCAGACTTACAGCCTCCTAAACCATTACTGTTTTTGTTAGGTGCTATCAAATTGAGTACAACTCATAGTGACACTATGAATAACAGATCTGAACCCTTGTCTTATCTTGTGCCATTTTCCCAATGTCTGACATACCTAAACTATGAGAAAATAAATTTATTTTTGTTAAAGCCATGACTTGTGGTATTTCTGTTGTAGTAGTCCGAGATAACTAAGACAATAGTTGAACATAGGAAAGGGAAATGAAGGAGCTAAGCATAACTCCTAGAATTCTTCTTTGGGAATTTGCAAGACATGGCTTTCATTTGTTGATACATGTTATTTTTTTTTCATTAGAATACACACATTTTCAGGAGAAGAGGGAATATTGACAGAGATAAAGAAATCATTTTCGCAAATGTTTAGTTTTACCAGCTCATGAATCCTAGCAGCAAATTCCACAAACCTTTCATATTCTGGTTTGAATTTCTAGTAAGAGTACTAGGCTATAGATGTATATTTTGAAATTCATTACAGATATGTATTGTCAAAGTCACAGAAATTAGTATAAAAACAATGAAAGGAATGATGAACACACAGTCATCCAACTTCTCTTTTGGTGACGTTATACCTGACACACAAAAAAAGTTAGAGGAGTGGGAGCAAATATTTGAGAAGTTTGTAATATTCATTTAATGAAATTTCTTGGAGTTTGTTTTCCCAATTCTGTAGTTACACCCCAAATTGGAAGATGCTTTGGAATGACATTATTCAAGGAGCAATCTTGCTTTTGCTAACTGGAACAGGCATTGTGGGAAATTTTTTCCTATTTGTGGAACATATGTACATTTTCATCATGAATCTTAAGAAGAAACAGGTTGATCTTATTCTCAGTCATCTGGCTCTGATGAATACCATGATACTTTCCACCAAAGGGACACCAGAGATAGTCACTGCATTTGGCTTACTAAACTCCATGAGTGATGTTGGATGTAAAGTTTTTATTTATCTTTGGAGAGTTTCCCGTAGTCTTTCCATCTACACTACCAGTCCTCCTGTGTGTGGTCCAGGCCACTACCATTAGAGCCGGAGGCAGCACGTGGATGAAGTTCATACCAAAGACCCCCTGGCATGACCTTCATCTATTTCTGAGCTTTTGGATCTTTAGCTCACTAATGAACGTTAACTTGCTGTACTCCATCAAGTCTGCCAAGAACATGACCAAATCTAGATTTAGACATGCTAACTATTGCTTCATTCCACCAACCAGAGGGATTATAAAGTGTTTTTTTCTCAGTCTTCTTGTAGCACATGATAGCTTTCTCATAGGCTTCATGAGTTGGGTCAGCAGCTACATAATATTTCTCCTGCATGAACACCACAGACATGTTCTTTATCTTAAAAAGTCTAGATATAACTATAAAACTACTCCTGAGATCAAAGCTATTCAAAGTATTCTTCTGCTGATGTTTTGCTTTTTTTCCTTTTATTGGACAGATTGTATTTTGTCCCTCTATATAACTTCTTTCTCAGGGAATCATTCTACTGCATTAGACATTGAAATATTGCTAACACTTGGCTATGCTATTGTCAGTCCATACATACTAATTATCAGGGATAGATGTATAACTAAATGTTGGCAATGTAATTGATATTTGTATAAATATTTGAATAAATTATCTGTGTATATATACATATCCAGAAAACAACACTATACCCATTAAGGATAATGTAGGTATACATTAACAGCTGCATAACCAAATAAGGACTTATTTATTCATTAAAAAACAAAAAAAAATCAAAAACAAGTCTCTGGCAGTACAACTGTTGCATGGACACCAAAAAAGACTAATTAGTATTCCTTCTAGCTTCTACCGCAGGAGTATAGATTCCCACCCCCCCTTCATCTTGTTTGACTGATCCATTTGTAATCCTTTCTCAGCAATGTAAATAAGTATAATAAACAACAAAGTACAGTAACATTTTTATTTGACTGAGAAAACTGTCTCAAAGTTCTGCATAAGATTTATTAATATTCTATCTCATTGGCAACATTTATATAATATGAAGGGTCTTACACAAAATAAATTGAGAAAGGCAGGATTTTTGTTTTGTTTTATTTATGGTGACAATCTATAGCATTGTGGTTGTTTTAATAAGAAAAAAAGAGAAAAATGAATATTTGGGAAATAATCTGCCTCAAAATAGATATTTGAATATTTCTCCTGTGTATGAGGGATGTATCCTTTCGCCATACCTTTTCCATCTCTATGCAGAACAGTTCATCTGGGAAGAACTATTTTTCTATGACGAAAAATGTGACATCAGGATTGAAGGAATACTCATTAACAACCTATGTTATGCAGATGACACAACCTTACACAAACTGAGGAGAACTTGAAGTGTTTAATGCAGAAGGTCAAAACACTGAAGCCTCCAATTAATTTGCATCTGAACATCAAGAAAATAAAGATTCTTATCTCCAGGCCAATAGGTAGCATCATGATAGATGGAGAAAAGATAAAGATTGTTAACAATTTCATCTTACTTAGATCCACAATCAACACTCTTGGGACTAGCAGTCAGGAAATCAAAATACAAATTGCTTTAGGAAAGTTGATTATCAGGAACATCTACAGAGTGCTAAAGAGCAATGATGTTAGTATAGAGACTTAGATGATCCAGATCATGATCTTTTCAATTGCTTGCTATGCATCTGAGAGCTGGACAAATAGTAAGGATGACAGAAGAAGAATCAATGCTTTTGAGTTGTGGTGCTGGAGAAGAGTATTGAACATACCATGGATTGTCAAGAGAACAAACAGGTTTGTCCTGGAGAGGATGAAACCAGGAAGGAAGGATTTTTAAGTTCCATCTCACATATTTTGGGTATATTATCAGGAAGGACCAATCCTTGGAGAAGGACATAAGGCTTGAAAGGGTAGAGGATCAGTACAGGAGAGGAAGAATTTAGATGAGATAGATTAAAAAGTTAACTGAGGCAATGGGGGAAGCTGTGTCAGAGACAATGAGATTAGCTCAGGATAGGGCAGAGTTCAGGGCTATTGTTTATAGGGTGACAATGAGTAATAGTCGACTCAAGAGCACATTCGACAACAATGACTTCTATATAAGAAATCAAGAGTGAAAAAATATTTGTAAAAATGTTGCCTTAAAAATATAAAGGAAGAAAAGTATGATGTCAAGGGTTTATTGTTCAAAATGGCTTTTCTAGACATTGACTTTGACTTTTCCACATGGGTGGGTGAAATTATACAAATAAAGTGTGTTAGTCTTCACCATTTAAATTGAGCAGATTCAGAGACAGAAGTTGGGACTATCAATACTAACAAGGAAGAGGGAGCAGCATGCATCCTTTGGGGCCAAAGATTTCTGTACTAGCCTGACCAGAATCTACAAAAGAGCAACAGCAGCCTCAGAAGAGATCCAGAAACCAACCTGAGACAGAGTGACTTGAAATTGATGCTACCAGAGCCAAAGGATGTCACTGAAGCAAGGACAGAGGGGAAAATGTCATAATTGGCAGGACTAAGAAAACTTTATAAAACTGACATAAGCCATGAAGGTGAAAGTCAAAGGATCTGTGACCACACTGGAGAAGCAGTCTATATTCGGTGTCGCTCTGTATTATAACCTATTAACTTCCTTAATAAACCTCATAACTGTGAGTTCTATAAAGTCTGTATAGTCATTACAATGGATTTCTGACACAGTAGACCATTAAGATTGGTGTTAGAATTATTAGAAAGAGGTGCAGGAGGAAGGGGAGTTATGTCTGGTTTGATGTGAATTGGTTTTGTGTTGTGGATACTATGATGCGGGTAGTTCCCCCCTGTGGAGGTAGTGAAGGTCAATCTCAGTCATCCTCATGTGCCCTTGCTCTTTTTAAAAGAAGAATAATTTCCTCCATACCCAGTCTCACCCCTCTACTTCCACCCTTTCCCCCTTTGACTCCTATATACGATTTACTGGTTATCCTTCCCATTTTTATAATACTGTTCTTATGCAGTATTGCCCTTATGAAACTGAGTTCATTAACTCAGATTAATGCTCTCCAGTCTCTCCCAAGTTATGTAATATTTTGTAAAATCATTGGTCCTGAATGCTGCATAGTATTCCATTGTGTGAATATACCATGATATCTCAGTCCATTCAGTTAGGAGAGGGGGTAAAGGAAATGGGAAAGATCCAGGGGGGGCCTGAAAAGACAGGGTTGTGGTAGGCATAGTTCAATGGTGATTAATTTTATAAACACAATGTATGGGAATAACTGTATGAAATCTAATGGTAATAAAGGAAAGTGGGGGGAAATCTGCATAAAAAATAAATTTATACAAAAGCATAATTTATGTTTGCATTTTATTCTCCATCATTATTCTTCAAAATTACATAGTTGTTTTATATATCTAGTGTCTCAAATTAATAAAAATAATCATTTTTACCTCTTACACTGTATGAGAAGATTTCAGCTTATTAAGGCTAAAGATAGGAGGATGGCTCATCCATAACGTATGTTATGAAGATGACACAACTTTGCTTGTAGAAAGTGAGGAAAACCTGAAGAACTTACTGAGGAAGATTAAAGACTACAGATTTCAATATGGATTACCTCTCAACATCAAGAAAACAAAAATCCTCACAACTGGACCAATAGGCAACATTGTAGTAGATGGAGGGAAAAACTGATGTTGTCAAAGATTTCCTTTTACATGCATCCAGAATCAACACTCCTAGAAGCAGTACCCCAAAAAATCAAGAGATATTTGAGTTAGGGAAAATCTTCACTGTTGGTGGGAGTGTAAAATGGTGCAACCCCTGTGGAAAGCAGTATGGCGCTTTCTCAAAAAGTTGCAAATAGAGATACCATTTGACCCAGCAATTCCACTACTGGGAATATACCCTGAAGAGACCATAGCTGACATCCAAGCAGATATATGCACACCCATGTTCATTGCAGCTTTGTTCACAATAGCAAGGAGTTGGAAACAACCTAAGTGCCCATCAACAAACGAATGGCTAGAGAAGCTGTGGTATATTCGCACAATGGAATACTATGCTGCATTAAAAAACAAGGAACTCATGCAATATTATTCAAAATGGTTGACTCTGGAGAACATTATGCTGAGTGAAATATCCCAGTCACAAAAGGACAAATATTACATGATGCCACTGTTGTAGAATGGGACTGTCCTTGGGGTTAGGGAGACACTGAGTAAGATGGGTTCAATAATGTATACTGCACTGAAGCAGAGGAGGGAGAGAACCGTCTAAAAGAGAGATGTAACTGGGTATTTCTGTCATCACAGGAGACTACAGCGAGGGCTGCATGGTGGAGGGGACCTGGGGGAGGGTTTGTAAAACAATGAAAGAATCTTTTCTTTTACTTTTCCATAATTTTTGGACTCATGTACTTATAACTTGTTAGTCAAATTTGTGTCTTCTAGGTTGCAACACCCCCATGATACATCTTGAAGGATATGTACATGTACAGCCAAGCACAATCAATAAGAGTGCATCTGAATTCCAAAATCAATCTCCATAATAGTCTATGTGTTTCCTACTGCCAAAGGGGCCCTTTAGAGTAGTGAGAGAAGATCTTCACCCTGAAACCCACAGCGTCCCTTTTCAGCAGGAAGTAGCTAAGAGAATACGCCGTCCCCTTTTCCTTATGACTCAGGGTGAAGTCTCTCTCAGGGAGGAGTGATAGGGAATGGCAAAGGATACACTGACAAAGAAGATTAATCAGAACTGGCTTTGACAAGCACTGTGGCATTTGGACAAGAACAAACTGGGAGGAGGGTAGAGAGAATAGTGCAACAATGAATGAGTGGAAGCCCAAAATCTCTGTAAATGTTTATGAAAATTAATAAAATATAATTATAGAAAAAAAAAAGAAAAAAAAAATCTTCTCTAAAGTGCAAGGAGGTGAGTTGAGAAACTTAAGGTGCACCTGACCCACAATATGAATTTTCAATTGTTTCTTATGCATCTAAAAGTTGGAAAATGAACAAGGAGAAGCAAAGAAGAATTAATGTCTTTGAATTGTCTTTGCAATATGTATTGAAAAACCATACACTTCCAGAAGAATAAACAAATCTTTCAACATAGGCCCAAGCATAGTGGAGATTATGAATATGACCCTGGTTAGGGCACAGTTTCACTCTTTTGTTGCCAATGGAACTTTTATAATTTATGTGGTCATCTTGGTAATATTTACAAAATTTTTAAAAATCATATTGTATCTAGAACTTAATTTATATACATATTGACACTGTTGTTAGGTGCCATTGAGAGTATTATTTATAGCAACTAAATGAACAACAGATCCTGTCCTGTCTTATCTATACCAACCTCACAATCTCTGATACACTCAAGCCCATTATTGCAGTCACCATGTCAATTCACCTGGCTGAAGATCTTCCTCTTCTTTGCTGTCCCTCCACCTTTTCAATAATGACATGCTTCTCCAAGGAATAACCTCTCCTAGCACCATGCCCAAAGGTATTGCCTCCAAGGAGTACTCTGGCTTCACCTCCTCCAAGACATATCTGTTGGGGGGTTTTGGCAGTCCATGGGATATTCAGTATCACAACTCAAAGGATCAATTCTCCTGATGTCATCTTTATTCATGGTCTAGCTCTCAGATGCATTGCAAGTGATTGAAAAAGACCATGGTCTGAAGGTGTACCTTGGTCTTCAAACTAGCATAATTGCTCCTCAGTAATTTACAGAGGTCCCAGGCTGCTGACTTCTCCTGATCTCCCGATTCTTGCTACCAAGTATACTGAATGTAAGATGAAGTTGTTAACAATTTCAATCTTTTCTCTATCAGTCCAGTGGTAAGAATTGTTTACATTGATGTGCAATCCATATTGAAGGCTGCACTGTTTTTCTGCAGCAAGTGTTTCAAGTTTTCCTCCCTTTCAGCAAGCAAGGTTGTGTCATCTGCATATTAAAGGTTTTGATGTGTCTTCCTCCAATCCTGATGTTACATTCTTCTTCATAGTGTGTAGCTTCTCAAATAATTTGCTCAGCATACAGATTGAATAGGTATGGAGAAATAATACAATCCTGTTGCATACCTTTTTTAATTTTAAACCATGTAATGTTACCTTGCTCTGTTTGCACAACAATTTCTTGGACTAGGTATAGGTTTTGTATGAGCACAATTAAGTGTTCTTGAATTCTCATTGTTCTCAATGTTAATTATAATTTATTATGATCTATACAGTGAAATGCCTTTGCTTAGTCAATAAAGCACAGATAGACATTCTTCTGGTATTCTTTGATCTCAGCCAGACTCCATCTGAATCAGGAATGATATCCCAGGTGCCAAAAATCCAGCTTGAAACTCTGGCAGTTCCCTATATACTCTTAGACATCTTTGAATTATGATCTTCAGCTGTATTTTTCTTGTATGGGATATTTACAGATACTGTTCTATAATTTCCACATTTGTTGGATCACCTTTATTGGAAATGGGAACAAAAATGGATTTCTTTCCATCAGTTGGCCTGGCAGCTGTCCTCCAAATTTCCTGACATAGACTGGTAAATACATCCAGGGCTGTATTTGTCATTTGAAACACGTCAATTGTTGTCTCATTGATTGTTGTTGTTGTTGTTGTTAAGTGCTGTCGAGTCGCAGGCGATTCATAGGGACCCTATGAAGGAGAGTCCTCGATGCATGAGTGCCTTTCATCCTCTCTCCAGGTTCATAGGGTTTCTGGAGGCAAGCTATTATGGAAGTGGATGCCACTCCTCCTTCCAAATCTCACTTATTACTAGGGCCTTATTTTTTTTCTCAGTGCCTTCAGTGCAACTTGAACTTCTTCCTTCCTTACCATTTGCTCTTGATCATATGGTACTTCTTGAAATATTTCACTGTCAGTCAGTTTGCATGTTGTGTTGTTGAGTTTTGTGGTTTGGTTTTTTTGTTGTTGTTTTTGTTTGTTTATTTTTTGTTTGTTTGCTACAGTGATTCTGTATAATCCCTCCATCTTCTTTTGAAGCTTCTTGGATCATTTAAGATTTTGGCCATAGCATATGTAAGTATCGAAACTCAAGGCTTGAATTTCTTTTTCTGTTCTTTCAGTTTAAGAAATGCTAAGTAAATTTTCTCACTTTATTCTCCAATTCTAGGTCTCTCCATATTCTATTATAATAATATGTTTTGTCTTCTCAAGCTGCTCTTTGAAGTCTTCTGTTCAGTTCTTTTACTTCAACAGTGTAATTTTCAAGGTCTCTTCTGACATCCATTTTTTTTTCTCTTTTTCCCTCCATTGTCTTTGTATTATTCTTTTGCTTTTTCATAGATGAAATCCTTGATGCTATCCCACAACTTATCTGGTCATTGGCGTTCAGTGCTTCAAAAATTCAACTAGTACAGACTTAAGATCATAATTTGGTTCTCATGAACTTGTTTTCATTTTCATCAGTCTCAAAAAAAACTTAAACTTGCACATGAATAATTAATGGTAGGCTCCACAGTTGGCATCTGGCCTAGTTTTGACTGCTGACACTGAGCTTTTCCAGTAATTCCTTCCACAAATGTGATCAATCTGATTCCTGTACCATCCATCTGGTAAGGCCCCTGTATAAAGTTGCAATCAGCAGTGGAAACCAGGCCAAGTGTTGATTGTGGAACATACCATCAACTACTCATATTTAGTTCAAATTAAAGCTAAAGAAGGTCAAATCATATCCATAGGAATAAAAATTTCATTTTGAGTCTATCCCTCCTGAATTTAAAAACCAACTCAGGAACAAATTTGAGGCCTAGAACACTAATGAATAAAGATCAGATGAACTATGGGAAGATATCAAGAATATCATACATAAAGAATGCAAAATGTCATTACAAAGAAGGAGGAAGATGGAAAGACCAAATTCGATTTAAGAAAGAGACTCTGAATAGTGCAATAGAGCACCAAGAAGCCAAAGCAAAGGGAAGAAATCAAAGCATTAAAGAGATGATTTGAATATTTCAAAAGGCAGCTCGGGAAGACAAAGTAAAGTATTACAATGAAATGTGCAAGGAACTTGAGTCAGAAAACCAAAAGGGCCAAACGCTCTTGACATTTCTTAAGCTGAAGGAACTAAAGAACAAATTCAAGCCAAAAGTTGCAATACTTAAGGATTTTATGGGTAGAATATTGAATGATCCAGGAAGCATTAAAAAAAGTTGGAAGAAGTATGCAGAGTCACTGTACTCATGGCTGACAGAAGAATTTCGAGAAACAACACATGATCAAAAAGCAGTGGTGATGAAGGAGGAAGTGCAGGCTGCCCTGAAGGATTTGGAAAAAAATAAAGCCCCAGGAATTGATGGAATACCAATTGACATATTTCAACAAACAGATGCTGCTCTGGACATGCTCACCAAGTTGTGCCAAGAAATGTGGAGGACAACTACTTGGCTGACTGACTGGAAGAGATCATATTTATTCCCATCCCAAAAAAAGGTGACCTGACGGAGTGTGGAAATTGTTGAAGAGTATCACTAATACCACATGCAAGCAAAATCCTGCTGAAGGCTATAAAAAAATGACTGAAACAGTACATTGACAGAGAACTACCAGAAATACAAGCCGGGTTTAGAAGAGGTTGTGGCACTAGAAACATTGTTGCTAGTGTTAGATGGATTTTGGCAGAAAGCAAAGAGTACCAGAGGAATGTCTATCTGTATTTCATTGACTGTTTTTGTTATTGTTAGGTGCTGTTGAGTTGCCTGAGACTCATAACAACCTTATATACAACAGATCTGAAGCCTGTCCTGTCCTGAGCCAGTCTCACTCTGACATGCCAACCGTATTACTTCAGTTACTGTGTCAATCAATTTCATTTGAGGTCTTCCTCTCCTGTACTGTCCCTCCACCCTTCCAAGCATGATGGCCACCTGCCCAAAGTATGTAAGACAGAGCTTCAAAATCATAGCCTCCAAGGAGAAACTTGATTTCATCTTCTCCAAGACAGACTTATTTTTGACTGTGTGGATCACAACAAATTGTGGCTAACCTTGAGGCAAATGAGAATACCAGATTACTTGATTGTGCTCTACTGAAAACTATACTCGGACCAGGATGCAGTCCTCAGAACAGACCAAGGAAACACTGCCTAGTTCAAAATCAGGGGTGCCTCCTGTCTCCATACCTTTTCAATCTATATGAAGAGCAGATCATTTGAGAGGCTTAGTTTTATGAGGAAGAATGTAGGATCAGTACTGGAGGAAGACTCATCAACAGATAACAGTCATTATACAGATGACACAACCTTGCTTCCTAAAACTGAAAAGGACCTGATGTGCTTACCAGAGAATGTCAAGGACTGCAGCCTTCAATATGGATTGAAGGTCAACATCAGGAAGACAAAGATTCTCATCCCTGGGCCAATTGGCAGCACCATAATAGATGGGAAAGGGATTAACGTTGTTAAGAATTACAGCTTGCTCAGCTCCACAATCAACACTCTTGGCACCTCAATCTTTTCAGTTTAAGCAAGCAAGGTGTGTCATCTGCATAATAAAGGTTGTTAATCAGTCTTCCTCCAATCCTAATGTCAGATTCCTCTTTATAAAGTCCAACCTCCCAAAAGATATGTTCTTCATATAGCTTGAAAAGGTATGGAGACAGGACATAACTCTGACACACTCTTTCCTGATTTTTAATCATGCAGTGTTTCCTTGCTCTGTTCTGAAAACTGTTTCCTGGTCTGAGTATAGGTTTTGCATGAGCACAATCAAGTGTTCTGGGATTCCCATTCTCCTCAAGGTTAGCCACAATTTGTTTTGAGCCACACAAAAAATTGTGGCTAACCTTGAGGAGAATGGGAATCTTAGAACGAAACACAGATAGACATTCCTCTGTTAACTCTAAATGTTTCACAAGTGTGTCTGGAATACTTAATAAGCTCAATAAATATTGTCTCTTGTTCGTATGCTGAAAATATATATAAGTATTCTAAATATTGACATACAAAGATCCTTCTTCTTTTATGTGTATGTGCAACCAGTTCTCATGAGATATGATTTTTTTACTATATTTTATAGTAAATGACTATAAAAAGTGAAGACGTAATTAAATTATATGTAGCAAAATAAGTAGGTAAAAATGTCAAAGAAGTGAACACCTGGGGACACCAGGTGACAAATATTCTTTTTCTTCATTTTCATAATGGTTGCAAATTGTAATTTGCCATTTGTACATTTCTTTTTTAATTATTACATTTTATTAATTTTAATGAACATTTACAGAGACTTTGGGTTTTCATTCATTCATTGTTGCACTATTTTCACTACCCTCCTCCCCAGTTCGTTCTTCTTTCTTTTTTTCCCCCCTTGAGAGTCTGTTTTAATTGTCCAATTGCCACAGTGCTTGTCAAAGCCAGTTCTGATTAATCTCCTTTGTCAGTGTGTCCTTTGCCATTCCCTATCACTCCTCCCTGAGAGAGACTTCACCCTGATTCATAAGGAAAACGGGACGGCATATTCTCTTAGCTACTTCCTGCTGAAAAGGGAGGCTGCGGGTTTCAGGGTGAAGATCTTCTCTCACTACTCTAAAGGGCCCCTTTGGCAATAGGAAACACATAGACTATTATGGAGATTGATTTTGGAATTTAGATGCACTGTTATCAATTGTGCTTAGCCGTACATGTTCATATCCTTGAAGATGTATCATGGAAGTTTTGCAGCCTAGAAGACACAAATTTAACTAACAAGTTAAAAGTACATGAGCCAAATCTTAAAAATCATTATTATTCCAAGTAGAAGTTCTAATAGTGGCACAAATCAAGTTACAGAGGGAAGGTAATTCTTACAATAAAAGGCCTATTGACTAGCACCTTGTCTATTATAATATAAAGGTTAGGAACCACAAGATGTAGAGGCTCAACTATGTCATTTATTGTTCTTAAGTCCTGGACCAAATTCCATCTACCACTGGGTTGTTTTACAACTCGGAATTCCGCATGCAAGGCAAAGATGAAGTAAGAAATTGCTTATGAGGTTTTCCGTCAATTCCAACAACTAAGAAATAATGAGAAGAGTTGGGACCTCAGAAGGCTTTTAGGACCAAATAGTAGGCTCTTGTGTCCAGGAGAAAATGAATATACTTACCAGTAATGTTAATGCTCACCCACAGCTCTTCTGGGAGGATCTGAATAGTTGAAGCGTCCTCCTTTGTTTCCAGCTGGGAGCTTGGGTGAGATATGATTTAAGAATCACAGTTTTTTAAGAATCTCAGTCACTTGGCCTAATAGCATGCTTAATGCTTCTGTTCTGTTTCCTAACTGTTATTAGTGGCTGGGGTCTTAAAATCTTGGAAGTGACCATCAGTGTACAATAACTGCAGAGACAGAGGAATAATATAAGTTGGGAATGGGCAGACATGGACTGTGTGGTTAATTCCCCATAAACAACTGCTTCATTTGCCATGAGTCCAGAACTGGATGGTGTCTGGCTACCTGTACTGAGCGCTTTAATGAAAAAGTCCACACAAGAATCCTAACAAAAAGAGATAAATGTATAATAAAAATTTAAAATTCTCATGGAAACCAGAATTTGTGTAGCCAAAGAGGTTGAATGAACCCAAAAAACTTGCTGTCTTGAGATAATCTTTAAAATTTAAGAAAAACATAATCCCTGGAGTCTTCTTAAAATGAAACAAGAGTTTATATTACTGTATAAACTGAATTCAATACTTAGATTTTCTTTCTAATCCAGTAACTCAAGTCAAAAATCATAAATTGTGGTCATGCTTGCATATGTTTTTATCTTAATGAGCTGCTGATAGATTTAAACCTCCAGAGAAGTACAGCCTTTGGGTTAGCAAATCGACTACTTAATGACTCAGCCACTGAAGTTTCCTGTATATTATCTATTTACTGATTTTACAAACAGAAAGAACCATTCAATACCAAGAATAGAGTGGGGAGGAGGGAGGAGGAGGAAACATAACATGACATTTCTTTTAAAATATATGTATCAATAATTCTAAACACTGTAAAATTTGTTATTATTATTTGTGACTTCTCCAGTCTGATTACTTTAAAAATTTTGCTAACTATAATGAAAGGTGACCCAACTGAGTGTGGAAACTACAGAATAGTGTCATTGATTTCACATGCAAACAAGGTTCTACTGAAGATTATCCAAAAATGATTAGAACAGCACATCAGCAGAGAACTGCCGGAAGTCCAGGCTGGGTTTAGAAGGGGTCGTGGTACTA
>NW_006400141.1:1027516-1038684 GCF_000299155.1 Elephantulus edwardii
TTGTGCATAGGGTCGCTATGAGTCGCAAACGACTCGACGGCACATAACAACAACAACAACATAATGAACTCAGAGTCAATACATAATTATCACAATCCAGGCTCAAGGAAGACAGATGCTTAACAAATCTCAAGCCTTCGAATGGAGAAATCCTTTTCTTGAGTGATATTGAGCTGATCATCTCCCTATTGTATGATGCCTTTCCCTTCACTCAACTAAGCAAGCACAGACTCTTGAGCTTATTTTCAGATCTATGAGATGAGGTGAGACGAGTAGTTACTAAAATGTCATGTCCACAGCAAAACATTAGAGAGAACTAGGCTAATTAAAAGGAGCTCTAGTGATGTAGTGGACAATGGGGACTTCAGGGCTTTGTCAGGGTTTGCCCTCTCTTTCTGGCCATCGCTTCAATCTCTTTTTCATTTTTTTTAAATTTCTTTATTGTTGCACATTTTCTTCTTTTCCGCCGTCTCCTTCCTCCCGCAGTACACTTTGCAATGCACGTCTTGTTCCAGATTAGGGTCATACATACATTCCCTTCAGACAGTTCTTCCCCTCGTCCTCTATCTGTTCCAGTGCCGTGTTCTTTATCTAGCCTCTCTCTAAATCTCTTTCTGATGCCACCTGATTACCCTCAATACCGCCTCGTAAATAAAGCATAATAAAAATTAAAAAAAAAAACCCAACCCAAAAAAACAACAACAGAAAACGAACTTTATTGACTAAGCCTTTATTTCCAGAGGGGATAGCGAAAGCTGCGCCAGTGATCCGAGCTGTTCTAGGCGGGGTTTCCACAGCTATGATGTGTTTTCCTTATTTTTAAGAGGAAAAGAAAGTGAAGTGCACCACCCATCTTCACCCCCGACCTGTTTCTATAAAATCTTTTCCTAACAATCTGGGCTCTAGGAGTTTTTATCCTAACATTGTTCGAGAAGTATCAACTCTTGATCTGAAGTTCCCTGCAGCCTCAGGTCAGCAGGGTCAGGTGTTGTGCTTCTTCCTGTGGCTGAAGAAGGGGAATTAGCTCAAGTGGTAGAGCGCTCGCTTAGCATGCGAGAGGTAGTGGGATCGATGCCCGCATTCTCCAGTTTTGTTGGTTTCTCTGTGATCTGTATATTCCTCTCTTAAACTGACTTTATTCCTATTAACCTTCTAGAAATCTCTTCTTAACATGCAAACAGCCCAAATGCCCAACCACAATCGAATGTACTGAGAAATTATGGTACATTCACATGATGGAATTCTAGACAGTGGGAGGGACTGTAGAGCATTATGCTAAGTGAACTAACTCAGTCGCATAAGGACAAATACTGTGTAAGACCGTTATTGTACAACGCGTGTGAGATGGGGGTATGGGGAGGAGCAGAAGGGTGAGGAAAGGGGAACGCGGCGGGGCGCGCAATTTGATGGGTGGAGGATAAAGAAATAGGACAGATCCAATGTGGAAAACAATGTATACGAACCTTTTAAGTAAACTAGTATAAAATAAAGGCGGGGTGAAAGTATAGCTGGAGGAAGTAAATATCAACTGTGCATCACCTTAAAAAAAAAAATTAAAAAATTAAAATAACGGTGGACGTGTCTGTTAGGTATCTCGCCTTCACTATTTCCCACACCACCACCTTTTGTACCTTCCACTTCTGCCTCAAACTTCACCAAAATGCTCAAGGTCAGGATTATCCCTTTAGAACGGCAAAATCCAATGGGAACTCCCTCCCCTGCCCCCCTTACTTACTTTTGAAATATAACCACCATTTCTAGGTCTACTCCCCCATTTCCAAGAAAATCATTTCTTCCCTAGATTTATGTAACACTAATTAGTTCTTAAACCGCTTGATCTCCTTTGTCTCCACATTTTCTCAACCTTTCTGTTGAAGCTTCTTTGGAGTTCTCCTCTTGACCCCTTTCTCACCTTAAACTGACTTTAAGGACTCTGACTTTATCTACAAAGGCAATGTGGATGGCTAGGCCCAGAAGGTAAACATCAGGATTTTGGAAGTCTTAGTAGAAGACATTTTCAACATTAAAGTGTTTCCAATTTTGGAAACATTGCTCATTTTATCTGTCAAAGTTTTAGAGTGGAGATAAGGATTAGATTGGGGATGCAGGGAAAGTGGAAAGAGGCCTCGCAGGCAGCCTCCATTGGTTCCCAAGGATTGTGGCCTAGAAACAAGGGAGTGTAATTTCAAGTACTCCTCCAAATGCCTAATAGTTTGCAGTAATGGAACTCAAGCTGTGACAACATGAACACAGATTTCACTTCTCCAGCTCCCTTTGCTCAAGCACTTTGTGAGGAATGGTTAAAACAGTGCCTGCTGAGGCACGGGAATTTAAAATTGGACTGTAATTAGAGGAAACTCTTTCAATCTTCTTGCATTTCCACAAAGACCAAACTACACATCTGCTGTTCACCTACAGATAAGGTCCTCATCATCTTCTGTTCTTCATTGCTCAGCATTGATTTCTAACAACGATGTTCCCCCCAGTAGTTGAAAAACAAAACAAATGTCCTTTCCGTAGCAAGAATAAAATATTTAATTGGAATTTGAAATGTTAAGTGCTTCTCTTGAGTTAGATATAAATGATCTTCTAGAGTATATTTCTGTTTAAAGTCACACTGGGGGATGGTAGTTGAAAAAGAGCATAAAAAGACTAAACTCAGAATTACATCTTAGATGCACTGTGTCAGCAATTCACTATCCGACTTCTTTTTAAATGCAAAGCATTTGGGGATACCTGTGCTAAATACCGTGAAGTTATCGGTGCAGCCTCCCCTAAATTGGGTTTGCTAACACCCTTCCCTTCCAATCAGGGAGTATAAATTGTGATTGAAACAAAAGATTTTCCACAGCGATCTTTCTTGGATCTTTTTTTATTCCCCTGCCTCTTACTCGCAGACAGATTCTTAGTTTTGAGATCCCAAGTACTGCGTGTTGTTTCCTCTCTTCATCATTGGTAGCAAGAAAACAGGACCTATTTTTTTTTTAATCTGAATTGCAAATGAGTAAAAAATCCTGAAATCTAAAGGAGTCGAGGGGAATTAGCTCAAATGGTAGAGCACTCGCTTAGCATGTGAGAGGTAGTGGGATCGATACCTACATTCTCCAATTTTTTTCTAAATAAACCAGAGAGAGAACCATGGGAAGTGGAGGACCCTAAATAAATTCCAGAAAATAAATATTCTGTTCTGAGCTGTCCTAAACACTTTTGCCCATTTCTATGGAGGTTTTACACTGGGAAACCTCGGCTCTGAGGGGGAAAGACCTGGCGATCTTCAACCATAAAAAAAAAAGGGGGGGGGGGAATCCGATGGAGCTGTTCTGTTCTGTCACATGAGGTCACTATGAATCAAAATTGATTCGACAGCACACAACAACCTGGGAAACAAAGCTAACCTCCAGAAAGGCAAGACAATTTACAAGGCTGAGGTCTCTCAGTTTGACGGAGCTACTAGGGAGGGGGCAGGAAGATCTAGAGAGTCAGAGAAGGAAAGGTTGAGACACTCTTGAGAAAGGTCTTGAAGAGAAAAATCACATGGGAGAAGTGAGGCCAGAAGATGGAAAACCTGTTACAGACCCCACCGCAACTGTCCCATCATTGCTGGCATTACAAGCCGCTGTAGTTAACAGTCTAAATTTATATGCTTAGGAAAGCCTAGAAATTGAAAAAAGGGACATAGATGGCAATTTTCCACTTTAATGACGGATCTTGAGATTATTTTTCCCAGCTTTAGTTTTAGAGAAGTAATATGAAAACCATGCGTTGGGGGTTGGAGGGAGGGAAGGAACACAGAAACACCTCCCAGCCAAAAGTAGTGAAAAGTAATTTTGTCCCCACCAGTTCTCAGACCCTGCCAGGGAGTCAAGAAAGTGAAGAGAGGTTTTGGTTCTCCTATCACAGAGGAACTGGGTCTTTTCATTTCACCCCTACTTCACAGCACTCCTTTCCCTCCACTTGAATTAAGTATCTGAATCATCCAGAATCCTTGATGATGCTCTGGACGTGAAGGGTCCTCAGAAATAATATTTCAATAAAACTAGTGTTAAATGGCCAGTGATGCAGTGCTGCACCCACACCTAGTGCCACATAGGCGACCATTGGACTTCTTTGTTGGTTTCTTTATTAAATAGGTGGCTCATCACTGCGGCCATAGTCCCAGGCAATAAATAGCCTCCTTGCGCATTGAGAACTTGACCAATCTTGTTCCATACTGGTACTGGGGCTCGCTCCCTATCAGTCATTCAGGTTTCAACACAAAGTCACTTCTACAGAGCACCTTTTTATTAAATCAATGCCCTCCGTATAAAATTTGTACTTAGAAACCTCCTCAAATTATTGCTGCATTGGCCATCTCCTCCCCAGAATGTGAAGATTTTCCCCGCTCTCAGTGTATCTCCTGTTAGAGCAGGGCATTTGAAAGAAAAGAAGACTCTAGAAGAAAGAAAGAAAAAAAAGAGGAGTTAGAACAGATAGAAATTCAAGAGTGACTAGTTTGATAAGGAAAAGCTAAATTATGTGAGTTTCTCAATCTAATCCTACATATAAGAGAGGAAAAGAGCAAGTTAGAGAAATCTAATAGTTGTAACAACTTCTAGCAGATAGGACAGCTCATCAATTTCAGTATAAATTCATTTCCCTTATGTCACATGACAAATGTACAAATGTGTTTTATCCAACAATAAAGACTAGGGATCTGCTAACAATTAAAATACTCTCAAAGTGTGGCATCTCTCACACTTGGCATCACTTCATCTAAACAAATTAGAAAAAAACAAATTAGAAAACACACTTTGAATAGGACTTTAATAAACAAAAAATTATATTCAATATTTTAATCTCAATAATACATTAAAGCTTTGCTAAATATTATTATAATATTTGATTTAATAACTATCATTGAATTCTTCTTCAATACTACAGAATTTTTTAATAATTTCATAAAAAAGGGGAGCTCTGGTGGCCTAGTGGCAAGTAGCTGCAACTACAATCCCAGAGGCGAATGGTTCGAATCCACCAGATGCTCTGCCGGGTAAGGAGGGACAATCTCCTCCTGTACCAGTCGGATCTGATCTGACGGTACACGTACACAAAAATAATAAAATAAAAAAAAGAAAAAAAAATCATAAAAAGTGAAAGGTAAATTTTGTTTTGCAAAGTTATATTACATATTATTACTGTGTAGAAAATATAAACAAGGTGGCATTAAGTAGAAACATAAATTAAGAAAAACTTAGAAACCAGATTACATGTCAATAAAATATTGGTTTTTATTGCTAATTATATTTTTAATTTTGTTAATTAATTTTAATGAACATTTACAGATATTTTGGATTTCCATTCATTCATTGTTCCACTTTTCTACCTGCCTAGCCTTCCCCCCCAGTTTGCTCCTCTCTTTGAAAAGTAAAAGAAAAATTATTTCATTGGTATACAATCCCCCCCCCGCACCCCTCCCACGACCCCGAGTACACTCCACTATGCAACCTTAATTCTGGACTCTTGTGATAACCATAATACCCTAACATATATTGCTTTGAAATTGTTCTTTCCCTCATCTGTTTCAATGCAGTATACATAATTTATCCAGTTTTTCTCAGTCTTACCCCAACCCTGATGTCGGTTCCATTTTACAACAGTGACACCATGCAGTATTTGTCCTTTAGTGACTGCGATACATCACTCAGCATAATGTTCTCCAGGGTCACCCATTTTGAATAATATTGCATGAGTTCCTTATTTTTCAATGCAGCGTAGTATTCCATTGTGTGAATGTACCACAGCTTTTCTATCCATTCATTTGTTGATGGGCACTTGGGTTGTTTCCAACTCCTTGCTATTGTGAACAAAGCCGCAATAAACACGTGTGTGCATATATCTGCTTGGATGTGGGTTACTGTCTCTTTGGGGTATATTCCCAGTAGTGGAATTGCTGGGTCTAATGATATCTCTATTTGCAACTTTTTGAGAAAGCACCACACCATTTTCCACAGTGGTTGCACCATTTTACACTTCCACCAACAGTGAATAAGGGTTCCAGTTTCTCCACAACCTCGCCAGCATTTATTGCTTGCTGTTCTGTTAAATTTTGCTATTTTGACTGGGGTGAGATGATATCTCATAGTTGTTTTGATTTGCATCTCTCTTAGTGATAGGGATTGTGAACATTTCTTCATGTGCTTGTTGGCCATCTGAATGTCTTCTTTAGTGAAGTGTCTGTTCATATACTGTGCCCATTTTTTAATCGGATTATTTACCTTTATCTTGTTGTGGTGCTCAAGTATTTTATAAATACTAGATGTAAGTCTGACATATCATTACCAACCCTGTTTGAGAAATTTTTGGATGTGCATAGGGATTTGATTCTTAGAAGGTCACATTCATCTATTTTATCATTCCTGGTTGTAGATATTGCAAATTCTTAGTTTAAACATTTAAAATACCATTAAATGATTAGTCTACAAATGAGATGAAACTGATGTGCTGACAAATTTTATAGTGTCTTCATAATACTTAGGTATTAAAGCACAAATGATAAATAAGTTGAGGATCAACAAAAGAAGAAAAATATATCTTGAAGAAAAAAGCAATAATAAGCACTAAAATATGATCATTCCAGAATCTGATGTAGCAATAACTGATTTGTCTATTGGGGGAGTGGGATGAACTCAGTCAAATAAAAGATGAACTAAGTCCAAATTTCTTTGATACTTTATTTTTCCATGCAAAGTGAAATAGCATATTCCAAGGTTAACATTTTAAAGTGTAGAGGATCATTTATACAAATGTTAACTTATATTTTGCCTAACTGTTCTCTTGGGCACAGACAAGTAGTGACCAGGCCCAGGCTACTTAGAGATAGAAAGTTCTGAAAGAGAAGGTGGAGAGAGGTGCTTTCTCCTTTTTGTGGATTGCTGTCAGCTGGGGAATTCCCTTTCCCTCCCTGTTCTTTGATTTTCCTTTCTCATCTGAGGACAATCTGTCAAGATATTTTCTTGTGGAGAACTACACTGGGGCAGAGAGGGACTGATTTTAATATACATTTCAAAGGTGTTAAATTTTTTTCTTCTATGTTCTCACCAGATGGAAAGCAATTATAATAAAAGATCTTTATTCATTAAAGATCTTTTAAAATTCAAGATTTTTTTTAAAAAAATTAAAAACCCAAATAAGTAGTCCACATTTTCTTCGTCTGGCAATTGGCTGTTGGAGGACCAGGGAGGAGAGAGAAGCTTTTGAGCTCATCCATACGCCCTGAGGATGATTATTTTGGGAATAAGAGTTTCTTAGTACCAGTTGGGACTCTGGGAACTCTATGGCCACTACCTGGAAGCAGCCAGAACCCGACAAAAGTAGCTAGCTGGTCTCCAGAATTTCTCGAGAAACACTTTCGTTGGAGCGGGGAAGAATAGTACAGGAAAACCTGAGATGTGGGGCTCCTGAGGCTGGGGGAGCAGCTTCTAGTCCTGGCAGAGTTTCACTTTAGAAAAGAAGGAACTCGAAGGGCACCAAGTGATGGCCCACCTGCAGAGAAGGTCAAAATGCCTTGAGAGCGACAGTCGGAGTTGCCAACCCAGAGTAAAGCCAGCTTCCCTAGTATTCTTAGTGACCTAGACCCGGATTCTTCCAATTCTGGATTTGACAGCTCGGTTGCCTCTCAGATCACAGAAGCTTTAGTCAAGTGGACCAAAACTACCTATTGAAAGCCATTTTCGGCCAAAGTTCATTCGTCCCCCACCTCCACTCTACATTTGTGAGGATGAGTTGACTTGGCTGAACCCAACAGAGCCTGACCATGCAATTCAGTGGGATAAGTCAATGTGTGTGAAGAACAGGACTGGCGTCGAGATCAAGTGAATAATGGCCAAAGCCTTCAAGAGCCCCTTATCTTCTCCTCAGCAAACACAGCTCCTTGGTGAATTGGAGAAAGATCCCAAACTTGTTTATCATATTGGCCTTACTCCAGCCAAACTTCCTGATCTAGTGGAAAACAACCCTCTCATTGCTATAGAAATGTTGCTGAAACTAATCCAGTCAGGCCAAATTACTGAGTATTTTTCCGTCCTGGTCAATATGGACATGTCCTTACATTCAATGGAAGTTGTAAATCGGCTTACTGCAGCTGTTGATCTACCTCAAGAATTTATCCACCTTTATATATCAAATTGCATATCTACTTGTGAACAAATTAAGGATAAATATATGCAGAATCGTTTGGTGCGTCTTGTTTGTGTGTTTCTCCAATCTTTGATTCGTAACAAAATCATTAATGTCCAGGACTTGTTTACTTCATCGAGTTCAGTAGGATACACGAAGCTGCTGGCCTTTTCCACTTGTTGAAGACACTGGATACTGGAGAAACACCTTCTGAGACTAAGATGTCAAAGTAATACCTCATCAGAACCACCCCATTCGTTGTTCAGCTGTACTGTGATTTAATTTTTAAAACTGGTAAAACCCTGAATGGATTGATTGGTTTAATGTATATAAACAACATTTTTATCTACTTTATTTTTTTTCCATAATTATATTTTATTAATTTTCATAAACATTTACAGAGATTTTGGGTTTCCATTCATTCATTGTTGCACTATTCTCTCTACCCTCCTCCCAGTTTGTTCTTGTCCAAATGCCACAGTGCTTGTCAAAGCCAGTTCTGATTAATCTTCTTTGTCAGTGTGTCCTTTGCCATTCCCTATCACTCCTCCCTGAGAGAGACTTCACCCTGAGTCATAAGGAAAAGGGGATGGCGTATTCTCTTAGCTACTTCCTGCTGAAAAGGGACGCTGTGGGTTTCAGGGTGAAGATCTTCTCTCACTACTCTAAAGGGCCCCTTTGGCAGTAGGAAACACATAGACTATTATGGAGATTGATTTTGGAATTTAGATGCACTCTTATTGATTGTGCTTGGCCGTACATGTTCATATCCTTGAAGATGTATCATGGGGGTGTTGCAACCTAGAAGACACAAATTTGACTAACAAGTTATAAGTACATGAGTCAAAAATTATAGAAAAGTAAAAGAAAAGATTCTTTCATTGTTTTACAAACCCTCCCCCAGGTCCCCTCCACCATGTAGCCCTCACTCTAGTCTCCTGTGATGACAGAAATACCTAGTTATATATCTCTTTTAAACAGTTTTCTCCGTCCTCTGTTTCAGTGCAGTATACATTATTGAACCCATCTTACTCAGTCTCTCCCCAACCCCAAGGACAGTCCCATTCTACAACAGTGGCATCATGTAATATTTGTCCTTTTGTGACTGGGATATTTCACTCAGCATAATGTTCTCCAGAGTCAACCATTTTGAATAATATTGCATGAGTTCCTTGTTTTTTAATGCAGCATAGTATTCCATTGTGCGAATATACCACAGCTTCTCTAGCCATTCGTTTGTTGATGGGCACTTAGGTTGTTTCCAACTCCTTGCTATTGTGAACAAAGCTGCAATAAACATGGGTTTTACTTTCCTGATTGACTTTTCCCTATGGATTCATTTTTTTGTGAGAATGTGGAAAATATGTGTTTTAAATGTCATGTTGATAATTATATACAGGATGAATGGCTATCCCAAAAATCCATTATTAAAAAGCAACGTGCAAGTTTTTGCTTAAGAGACAAGTGACAGGCTTCTGATAATTCATGACAGGTTTTCCCGAGATTCCAGTGTTAAATGTCTTTAATGAGAGTAAATGAAAACATTCTTTAAAAATGTGTAATATTGTCCTTGATGGAAATTTACTTGAGTGCATTCTTCAAGTGTTAAACCAGAAGTTTGATTCTTAAACCCATTTGTGAGTGTAGCTTTAATGTTCTCATGAAGGCAACAGAGCAAATGTTTTCTTTGGGACTCCTGAAAACATAGGAACCCTTTGAGCTATAATAATAGCTGGTATTTTGTTTGTGTGTGGGGTTCCCCCCACCTCACCTCAAAACATTCACTGGTTCTGTACTCATTTTCCTCCCCTGACAGGAAAACAGCAGTGAGTGCTTTGAGAGTGTCATCACTGACAAATACCGCTTATAATGACTCATTGAGTGGGACACTTTGAGACACATTACAGTGAGGTGGTGTCTTGGACTTTTTTTAGACAATGGTGCCTTACATTAAAGTTATGTTGGCATTTTTTAAGTGCATTTTGTTATTTGTTTTATTTTTTTAAATAGGAAATGCCTCACAAATTTGCATGTCATCCTTGAGCAGGGGCCATGCTAATCTTCTCCGTATCATAACCAATTTTAGTATATATGCTGCCGAAGTGAGCACTGTTTTATCATTTGCATATTGGAATCATGAGTAATTCCTTCATGAGTTCTTCCAAAGCATATTCTTCATAGAGAAATAATCTGGTGAAAAGGATTACCTTTTAACCCAATATTTAGCAAAAGTTAAAGTGAACCACCTCTAATGATGTTAAAAGAATTGCATGTTCTGATATAAAAAATATGGGAGAAAAAAAAAAAAACTAGATCTCAGTGTAACAACCCCGAGACGGTAAAACAGCCTGCCCTCTCTGAGGTTCGAACTCAGGACCTTCAGATTATGAGACTGACGCGCTGCCTACTGCGCTAAGAGGGCTTCGTGAAGTTACTTAGAGTTAAATTCTAGAGGAACTGGTAAATTTCTTTGGCTAGCTTACGTTATTATGCAGAATTCAATATATTAGTTTCAATTGATTTGAATCGCTATCCCTCGCAAAGGTCTCAACCGGTTTTTTTTTTAATTGTCCACAATCTTCTTTGTCGAAATAGAAGACATTCTATGATCAAACTTGCTCCCAGAATGTTAATTTATCGTTCTTAATTTAAATCTGCACTTTCCATGCATGCTGCATGAGATGTTCCTCTTCAAAATATTATCGAGTAATTTTATGAGTCACATTTGTTTTATTTTTTCACTTCTGTGAACCGAACAAAATCTAGCATGATTTTTATTCACAGTTCACTTAACAAAAAGCTTGCGGAACAGCGCCACCCTGTGTGCGAGAGTAAAACTATGCTCCAAAGGATCTGTTCAAAGTCCACGCGATGGCATCTAACATTTTTCGATCTTTTGGAATTGGCTCCTTGGCTTAGCTGTTCAAAGCGCCGGTATAGAAAAAGGAGATTCTGCATTTATTGGTGGCGCATACAGTCAAAGACAGTAATATACTGTTTTTGTTGTTGTTGTT
>NW_006400141.1:1039289-1040079 GCF_000299155.1 Elephantulus edwardii
AGCTGTGTACAATCTCAATCTCTTCACCATCCATCCTGATGCTGCCAATTGGTCCAGTGGTGAGAATCTTTGTCTTCTTGACATTGAGCCTAAATGGTACTAATTTATAACTGCTGCTGCTATTGCTGTTGCTGTTGTTGTGTGTCAAGTCATTTGCGACTCATAGCGACCCTGTGTACAAGAGCCCTGCACCCTGCTATAACTATTACTAATTAAAAAAAAAGTGAAGTGTAGAAATTTCATTGATGAAGCAACTGAAATTTTTATTTTAGTAAATGTCTATTTTTAAGTATATGTCTTTTAAAGTGTCTGTTTATATGAGACAGGCAGATAATACATATTTCAGCTGTGTGCCAACATATGCTAGTTGTCTCTATGAAAAAGATGAGTTGCCATCTAAACTGGGTTTGGGTTTATTTTACAATTTCTTGGAACATTGCTTGTTTGAAGAACAAATTATAGACACAGCTTTGGTTATTCAAACTTCTTTACTTGGCACAATTTTCTCAAAAATAAAAGAGGTGAACCTGTTTCCTGGAATAAAATAACAGTGCATATTTGAGGTTTTGGATGTTTTGAAGGTGTTTTTATTTTAATGAAAGTTTACAGAGACTTTAGATTTCCATTCATTCATTGTGGTACACTTTCTGCCCACTGCTCACCCACACCCAGTTCGCTTTTCTCTTTAAAAAGTTAAAAATAAAACAACTATGAGATATCATCTCACCCCAGTCAAAATAGCAAAATTTAACAGAACAGCAAGCAACAAATGCTGGCGAGGTTGTGGAGA
>NW_006400141.1:1042074-1059581 GCF_000299155.1 Elephantulus edwardii
CAAGGTGAAGTCTCTCTCAGGGAGGAGTGATAGGGAATGGCAAAGGGCACACTGACAAAGGAGATTAATCAGAACTGGCTTTGACAAGCACTGTGGCAATGGGACAATTAAAACAGACTTTCAAGGTGGAAAAAAAAGAGGAACTAACTGGGGGGGGGAGGGTAGAGAAAATAGTGCAACAGTGAATGAATGGAAACCCCAAATCTCTGTAAATGTTCATTAAAATTAATATAGTTTTTTTAAAAAGTCTCAGGTGAACGTGAAGAAAAAAAAGTTAAAAAAGAAATCCCTTGATTATTATACAATCCCTCCCCAGTCCACTCCACTATGTATCTTTCATTCCAGACTCTTGTCATGACAATAATATCTAATCATATTCCTCCTAAATAGTTCTTTTCCTCATCTGTTTCAATGCAGTATACATTATTTATCCCCTCTTAGATTCCCCCAACTCCAATGTCAGACCCTATTTACAACAGTGGCACTCTGCAGTATTTGTCCTTTTGTGACTGAGATATTTCACTCAGCATAATGTCCTCCCCCTGGTCACCCATTTTGTATACTATTTCATGAGTTCCATATTTTTCAATGAAGCATAGTATTCCATTGTGTGACTATACCAAAGCTTCTCTAGCCATTCTTTTGTTGATGGGCACTTGGATTGTTTCCAGCTCTTTGCTATTGTAAACAAAGCCGCAATAAACATGGCTGTGCTTTTATCTGCTTAGGTGGCAGTTCTGGTTTCTTTAGGGTATATTCCCAGTAGTGGAACTGGTATTTCTATTTCCAACTTTTTGATAAAGTGCCATATTTTCTATTTCCAACTTTTTTAGAAAGTGCCATACAGCCTTCAATAGTTGTTACACCATTTTACAGTACAACAGTAAATAAGGGTTTCAGTTTCTCTGCAACCTTGCCAGGATTTGTTGTTTGCTGTTCTGTTATATTTTGCTATTCTTACTGAGGTGAGATGCTATCTCATAGTTTTTATTTGCATCTTTCTTAAAGCCAGGGATTTTGAACATGTCTTAATGTGTTTGTTTGCCACCTGAATGTCTTCTTTGGTGAAGTGTACATATTTGTTTAAAAAAATTAACATTTAAGTGGAACTTAGCATTTAGAAAATGTGAGGGTTTTTTAGTTTCCTAGAACTGTATATGATTTAGAGTCTATTCCACTTGAATTTCAAAATATCTTAAGAATAGATTTGAAGCATTAAATACCAATGATCAAAGACCAGATGAGTTGTGGGATGACATCATAGATAACATCCATGAAAAGAGCAAAAGGTCATTACAAAGAGAGAGAAGAAAGAAAATCACTGAAATGGAGATCAGAAAAGACTGAAAATTGCACTAAAGCCTCAAGAAGCCAAAACAAAGGGAAAACATGCCAATGTAAAAGAGCTGATCTCCATAAGACAAAGCAAAGTATTATAATGGAATGTGCAGAGAGATGGACTTGGATTGGAGAATAAAAAGGGAAAAACTCGCTCTTTGCATTTCTCAAGCCAAGAGAACTGTAAAACGAATTTAAGTCTTTAATTACAGTAGTGAGAAATGCTATGGGCACTATCTTAAACCATGCAGGAAGCATCAAAAGAAGATAGATGTGACACAGAGTCACTGTATTAAAAAAAAGAAAAGGAAAAAATAGAAAAGAAAAGACTGACACTGAAAGCTTTCAAGGAGTACCATACAACCAGGAACCAGTAATGAGTGAGAAAGTTGAGACTTCATTGAAGACACTGGCAAAAAAAAAAATAAGTCCCCAGGAATTGATGTGGTACCAACTGACTTTGGATGCACTCACCAGTCTATGCCAACACATTTGGAGGGCAGTTGTCTGGTCAACAAATTGGAAAGAGGTCCATATTTTTTCCTATTCCCAAGAAAGATGATCCAACAGAACATGGAAACTATCAAACAATATCATTAATGTGACATGCAAGCAAAATGCTGCTGAAAGCCATTCAAAACCATCTAGAACAGTAAATAGAGAACTAATAGAAGTTCAAGCAGTATTTAGAAGAGATCGTGGCACCAAAGATATCATTGCTGATGTCAGGTGGATCCTGGATAAAAGTAAAGAATACCAGAAGAATGTCTATTTATGCTTTATTGACTATGTAAAGACATTTGACTATCTAGATCATAACAAGTTATGGCTAACATTAAGAAGAATGGGAAAAACACTTAATTGTGCTCATGCAAAACCTCTACCTAGACCACGAGAGTGTTGTACAAACAGAGTTAGGGAACACTATATGGTTTAAAATGAAGAAGGGGTGCGTGAGGGTTATATTCTCTCTATATACCTCTTCAATCTGTATTTTAAAGCAGAATTCGAGAAGCAGGATTCTGAAGAAGAATGTGTCATCAAGATTGGAGGAAGACTCAAAAGTAATCTGCATTATACAGGTGACACAACTTTGCTTGCTGAAAGTGAGGATGACTTGACACTTGATGAAGAATATCAAAGAATACAGCCTCCAAAATGGATTGCATCTCAACATCAAGAAAACAAAAATTCTCCCCACTGGACAGATAGGCAACTTCATGATGGATGTAAAAAGATTGAAACTGTCAACAATTTCATTTTACTTGGATTCACAGTCAACACCTTTGGTACCTGCAGTCAGGAGATCAGGAGATGTATTGCACTGGTAAAATCCAAAGTCAGGGATGTCTCCAAATTATGAGGAGCAACAATGTCAATTTTATCTGATTCAGGGCATGGTCTTTCTGATCACTTGCTATGCATCTGAAAAATGGAATTGATAGCTTTGAGCTGTGGTGTTGGAGGAGAGTACCAGACATTTAATGGACTGCCAAAAGACCAAACAAATGTCATGGCAAAAGTGCAGCCAGAGTGCTCCTTGGAAGCAAAGATACATCTCACATACTTTGGGCATGTTGCTAGGAGAGGCTCTTACTTGGAGAGGGACATTATACTTGGAAAGATGAAGGATCAGTGAAGAAAAGGAAGACCTTGAACAAGGTGGATTGACACAGTGACTGCCACAGTGGGGTCTGGTGTGTCAGGAAGTATGAGGATGACACAGTATAGGATAAGGTTCAGATCTGTGGTTGATAGGGCCACATATAGGTCATACTTGACTAGCTGGTACCTAACAACAATAACAGAAATGTCATAAGAAAATACCACAAAGCATGGAAGTTTCTTTTCTCACAGTTCTGAAGGCTAGAAATTGAAATCAGAGTATTTTTTTTATTATGATTCCTTCTTCAGACTTTGAATATGACCAAGATGTTACAAATTCATATAGAGTTAAAGATGAAAGAACCCTCATTTTCTACATGCAGATGATATTAATACAATTGTTTTCAAATTTCTGCATTCTATCAGATCACCTGTCTTTGAAATGGGCACAAATATGGATCTCTTTCCACCTATCTATTGGCATAGAATATCTCCATGGTTGCATTTGTTTGTTTGCTGAAGCATCTCAATTGGTATTCCTTTTATTTCTGAAGTCTTGTCTTCAATGCCTTCCATGCATTTGGAGTTTGGACATCTCTCTTGGCACCTAATCACATGCTACTTCCTGAAATATATAAACATCAACCAATCTTTTTGGTACAATGACTGTATATTTCTTTCAATTTTTTATACTTCCTGCTTTATTAAATATTTTGGCCATAGAATTGTTCAGCAAGGTAATTCAAGGTTTGGATTTATTCTTCAGATATTTCAGTTTAAGAAATACTGGGCATGTTCTTCTGTGTTTGTTTTCTAATTCCAGGTCTATGCACATTTCATTATAATCTTTAATATCCTTGAGGCACCATTTGCAATTTTCTGTTTCGTTCTCTTCCATTAACTTTAGCAGAAGCTAAAGTTCCAGAGAAAGTTTCAAAATATCTTTTTTTCCATTTTTTGAAATTTTACATTGATTTGCATACAAAGATCATAAACATTGTGTTTCACACTATCCTTCATTCACGTTCTGTTTCATTACCATACCCATCATTACCCTGTCCTTTCAGATCCTGGCCAGATCTTCCTATTCGTTTAACACCCTGCCTCCACCCAGCAAACTGTAGAGACCCTGTGATTTACCCCGTGCCCACCCTCATGCCCCTGTCCCCACCTCCTCCCACCATAGAATTCCATATACGTTTTACAGTTATCCTTCTGTTTTTACAATAATGGTCCTATACAGTACTCATCCTTATGAGACTGAGTTAGTTCACTCAGCATAACACCCTCCCAAATTACGTAGTAATTCTCAAAATAGTTGCTCTTGAGTGTTGCATAGTATTTCATTATGAGAAGGTACCACAATTTCTCAATCAGTTCAGTTGTGGCTGGAACTTGGGCTATTTCCATGTTCTTACAAAATTGTGAATGATGCTGCTGTGAACATTGGTGTGCAAATTTGCATTTGATTCTCATTTCTAATTTCCTTGGGATATATATTTCTAGGAATGGAATAGCTGGTCTTCATGTACAATATCTTTTATGCCATCCTATTATTCATTTGGTTTTCAGTTATTAATGTTCAATATATTTGGGTCATGTTTGATGTATGTTACTGGGCTTTTTTTTCCACCAAAAAGCGGGTGTCAGTTGAACTTTTGATCAAGGGTGGAGGCCTGCTAACAGGTGTGTCTTTAAATTCCTGTAGTGAGAGACTGAGATTTAATTCTCATTTTAATTTAAATTTTAATTATAATTTACCTTTTCATTTAATTTAATTTAATTCTAATTTTAGAAAGAATATTCTTTAAGTGATACAGAAATTGTTTGTCTATTTGCTGTACTGAATTAACTTGGAGTTGCTGTGATGCTGAACACTGTACCATAGTCATGTCAAATACCATAATGGTTACCCATCATGTACAATGTTTGGAGGAGCTTCCAGATTGATTCAGGTTGGGAAGCAGGAGTGGCAGCCATTTCCTAAACTAGATGCCTGTGGAAACTTTATAAACTCTGTAAACATACAGAAATTATGTTAGTTACAGAACAGAGTTCAGATCTTCTGTGCAAGGGTCACTATGAGTCATATTCGACTTGACGACACTTAACCTCTTCTAAGTGAGACTAGTGTTGTTATATCTGGAGGAACATACATCCACTTTGTACATCACTCTTTTTCAATGTGTTGTATGAAGTAATCTCGGTTTGCTGTAATGCTGAACTTTGTGCCATTGGGTATCAAATGTCATAATGGTTTCCCAATATGAACAGTGTTTGTAAAACAGTTTTGGAAGCAGGAGTGGCATCCACTTCCTAAACCACATGCCTCTGGAAACTCTATGAACCTGGAGAAATTATTGTAGTTATGGAAAGGTGTTAGGTCTTTCGTTCATAAAGTCACTATGAGTCATGCTCAGCTCGACAACAATCATCAACAACAACAATGTATCTAATCTAGAGGTGATCTCAAGTCAGGTGGGATATGCTCAAAATCATTTTATTGATATCTTGAATTTTTCTTCATTTTCTTCAACTGTAATGAACAATTAATGGTCTCTTCCAGTCAGTGCATGGCTTTATTTTCTGATTAATTGTATTAAAATTCACTTCCCACAGTTTCCTGTGCAGTCTATCTGATAAGGTCCACCTGTATAGTTGCCATTTATGGAGGTTTGCTTTTTTTAAAAATGAAATAAATATGTCTCTAGTCATACAGAATTTTATCATGTGATTTTGGCCTCATTTCTATCTCCAAGACTACAGTTTTCAACTGTCCACTCAACTGTTGCATTCCAATGACAGTTATTATTATTGCACCTTGATTGCATGTTGGATCCTTTTCAGACTGCAGAAGATGGTTGCTATTGTTGCATGCCATGGAATCAGAACTGACACACAGCTGACCCTCCCGAGGGTTTTTAGAAGCAACAAATTTCATGGGCGGAGATTGACCATCCTTCTCCCACAGAAGATTGTAGAAATTCTCAATTTCCTTATCTTCAAACCCTTAAGTTTGAATATTAGTTGTAGTAACAGGTCTTCCTTGTATGTATGTAGGTATTATCTTATTACTGACAATGTTGAGCTTCAAGATAGGTCCTGAATTGCTCCTTTTGTTGATTAATGTGATGTGATTCCTTTTCAATTTGTCATTCCTGGCATACTAGATGATATAATTGTCTGATTCAAAATGGCTCATTTGGGGGAATGGGCACTGTGGGCGGCTGGGGCAGGCACCAAGTGCAACTGCCAAGAGCAGGTGGGGAGAAAATAAAGAAAGAAAGGGAAAAAACACCACCATATGGCCAGTGTAAGTCTATTTCTCCTTATTTTTTGGTTGTTATTGTCATGTACTTTTTAACTGACTATGACTCATAATGATCCTATGAACCACACACTGAAAGCTTGCGCTCTCCTGTGCCACCATCACAATATCTTCCATGCTTACCAAGTCCATTGTTGCAATCACAATGTATCTTATTGAGGGTCTTCCCCTCTTTCTCTTCTTTTCCAAGCATGATACCTTTCTTTCAAGGACTGATACCTTTTCACAACATGCTCCAAGTATGTAAAATGAAGCTTCACCATTCTTGCCTTTAAGGAGCATCATGGTTGCACTTCTTCCAAGGCAAATTTGTTACCTCACTAGTGCCCAGTCATGTCATTAAAGCAGACTCTACTTTTAGGTGATAGCTTTTCCCCAATCCTATGTTGAGTGTTTTCTACACGGAGAGCTTCATCTGCTGTCACTATGTCAAACACTATTCCACTGCTATTCATAGGGTTAAGGACCCTTTATTTGAGAAGTAGATGGCTAATCTTGCTTCCTGTTTTTCTGTTTTACTCTAAAAACTTCACTGAAACTTGTCCACCATGTTGATATTTGAAATACCAGTGGCATAACATCCAGCACTACAGAAAACAAAAGCCATTATAGTATGGCAAACTGGCAAATGGTGGTTCCAAATTGTAACTACCCTAAAGAAACTATCCCTTGTTGAATATGAGTGTAAAATTAAAAAAGAATGTCACCTACCTATGACAGTGGCAGACATCTAAGTCCAACAAATGCCTGAACAAGGAGATATTGAGGGATTGGCATTAATCAAAGTCACCCCTCAGAACTGATTTTCTGGTCCTCTTCATTGTGCCACTTCAGCATCTCATAAAAATGTCTCCTATAAATGTCTCATCTCAATTCAAATCATCTAATAATCTTACTATCCCTGCTATCACTGCTTCCTAAGTGGTTTTATGGGCTACAATAATCCTCTTTTAAAATTGTCTTCATATTCAGTTGGCAGAGCTTTCTTCTAAATCTCACATCTAGTTACATGTATTAAGGTTTCAAAATCTTGAATAGATAGTTCATATTGCCAATATAATTCCACACATTTTGCCTTTTCATCTAACCCAGATACATAACACTAGTTTCATCTCTTCCCACTGGAATTAACACACATTTTCAATGTGGTTGTTGTTGTGATGTGCCATTGAGTTGATAACCCTATAAACAATGTCTCTGAACCTTGCTCTCTCCTGAGCCAACCTTACTGTCTCTGACACACCTGCCCCTATTGCCACGGACATTGTGCCAATATATCTTATCTGGGATCCTCCTCTTCTTTGTGGACCCTTCCAAGAATGATGTTCTTCTCCAAGGAATGGTCCCTCCTGGAAACATGTCCAAAGTATGTGAAATGGTGCTTCAAAATCCTTGCCTTCAAGGAATAACCTTGTTACACCCTTTTCAGGACAGATCTGTTTGTTCTCTTGGTGATTCACGGTATGTTTAATACCCTTCTCCAGCAATACAACTCAAAGGCATCAATTTTTGTCCTGTCATCCCAATTCATTGTCCAGCTGTCAGATGCATAGCAAACAATTGAGAAGGTCATGACCTGGATCAGGTACACCTTAGACTCTAGACTGGCATCATTTCTCTGTGTCACGCTGGAGAGATCTCTAACAGCAGACTTTTCCAAAGTAATTTTTTTATTTCCCAACTGTTGGTGCCAAGTTGTGGATCCAAGCAAGATTACAATCTTAACCTTTTCTCCATCATGATGCTGCCCATTGATCCAGTGGTAAGAATCTTTGTTTTTTTGATATTGAGATGCAATCCATATTGAATGCTGAAGTGCTTGACCTTTTTCAGTAAATACTTCAAGTCCTCCTCAATTTCAGCAAGCAAAGTTTTGTCATCTGTGTAAAATAGGTTGTTGATATGTCTTCCTCCAATCCTGATGCCACATTGTTCTTCATAAAATCCAGCCTCCTCTTCTTCTCTGAGAAAACACCAAATGGCGGATGACGCCGGTAAAGCGGGAGGGCCTGGAGGCCCTGGGGGCCCTGGGCTGGGAGCCCTCAATAGCTTCCTGGTCTAGGTATAGGTTTCTCTTAAGCGCAATCAAGTGTTTTGGGATTCCCAGTCTTCTTAATGTTGACCACAGTGTGTTGTAATCCAGTCAAATGCCTTTGCATAGTCAATCAAACACAAATATACATCCTTTTGATACTTTCTGATTTCAAGCAAAATCCATCTGCCTTTGGCAATGATATCTTGAGTGCAATAACCTCTTCCAAACCTTTCTTGTACTTCTGACAGTTCTATGTCAATTTTCTATGAATTCTTCAAAACAAAGACAAATGTATCTTCTGCCTACTCTTAGACTATATAATACCTATGATGCCTGAATGAAAGTCCTGTCATCTTGTCTCATTCCTTCTTTTTCATCATGATAATGTGTCTCATCCTTTAAGTGCCAGATAAAATAATCTTTGTTTAATGCTTCTCTTTAAGGCAGGATAAGACTCCATTCTCTGAGATCACATAGTCCTGATCAAAAGGTCTCATTATTTCCAGTGTATTATTTGTCTCTTTCATTAGAGCGTAAATTTCTAGAAGACAGAAATAATTATTCATGTGACACATAAAGTGCCAATATAGTCTGGCTTCTAATGACTATTCTCAAAGTTTGTTTGAATAAATAAATAAATAATCCATGAGAGAAAGATCAGATGTAAAATCAGTTTCCTTTTTGGACAAATATATCAGAACCTGTTATTTTCATAAGTGTGTTGAACTGTAAGACTCAGAGCCTCGAACAATGTTTGGAAAAGTTTTAACACAATCTTAATTAAAACAAGTGTAAACGGTAGTTCACATTACAGTGATGGCATCGTAAAATTATATTCATTTCCTTTAAAGAGATATGTACACCTTTGCAAGGATTAAATGTAGTGCTTTAATAAAGGTAATGTCTGCTGAAATCTCCCAGTGAATTTAGTCAGCTGGTGCATGCTTAAGTTGTTGTTGTTGTTATGTGCTGTCGAGTCACTTGCGACTCATAGCGACCCTATCTACAACAGCCCTAAACTCCGCTCTGGCCCGTGCCAATTGCACCATCTCCGCTACACCCATCCCAATTGCCCCAGTCACTGAATCAATCCACCTCATAGAGGGCCTTCCCTTCCTGCACTGTCCCTCCACCCTCCCAAGCATGATGTCCCTTTCCAAGGACCGGTCCCTCCTTACAACATGTCCAAAGTATGTTAGACGGAGCCTCAGAATCCTTGCCTCCAAGGAACCGCCCGGTTTGACCCTTTCCAGGATGAATCTGTTTGTTTTCCTAGCAATCCATGAGAATTATGTAAAAAACACATCCTAAGATGCCCTCTTCTCTGAGTCTTTTGATCCTTTCCTTAGTACTCTGCCAAGGCAATTGTAGTATCTCTGCATCATTTATTACAGACAATCTTTTTTTTTATCCCAAGCACCAGTGGTCAGTATATTGGGACTGACTCTAGGTGTTCTTGACAGAATATTAAGGCAATTCTTCTTGTTATGTGCCGTCGAGTCTCCTGCAACTCGTAGCAACCCTATCTATGACAGTTTTGAACCTTACGCTGTCCAGAGCCAGTCTCACTAACTCCAACACACCCTACTCCCATTGCCTAGTTCAATCCACCTCATCCGGGGTTTTCCTCTCCTGTGCTGTCCTTCCACTAACCTGAGCATGATGCCCTTCTCCAAGGACCTGTCCTCCTGGCCACGTGTGCAAAGTATGTGAGATGGAGCTTTAAAATCCTAGCTTCCAAGGAGAAACTTGGTTTCACCTTCTCCAAGACAGACTTATTTGTTTTCTTAGCAGCCATGGTATGTTTGAAACTCTTCTCCAACACCACCACTCAAAGGCATCAATTCTTCCATCATCCTTAGTCATGATCCAGCTCGCTGATGCATAGCAAATAATTGCAAAGACCATGGCCTGAATCAGGCATACCTTAGTCTCTAGACTTTATTCCTTCTCAGTACTCTGGAGAGGTCCCTGGCAGCAGTCTTACCTAATGCAATTCATCTTTTGCTTTCCTGACTGTTTGTGCCAAAAGTGTTGATGATGGAGTGGAGCAAGCTGTAATTGTTAACAACCTCAATCTCTTCTCCATCCATCATGGTGCTACCAACTGGCACAGTGGTAAGAATCTTTGTCTTCTTGATGTTGAGCTTCAATACATATTGAAGACTACAATCCTTGACCTTCTGCAGCCAACACTTCAGGTCCTCCTCAGTTTCAGCAAGCAAGATTATGTCATCTGCATAATGTAGAATGTTGATGAGTCTTCCAATTCTGATGCCACATTTCCTCCTCATAAAGCCCAGACTCCCAAATTATCTGTTCTGCATATAAATAGAAAAGGTATGGAGACAGGACACATCCTTGATGCACTCCCTTCCTGATTTTGAACCATGCAATATTTCCCTGCTCTGTTCTGAGGGACTGCTTCCTGGTCCAAGTATAGAGTTCACATAAACACAGTCTTCTGGGATTCCCATTCTTCTCAAGGTTAACCACAATTTATTGTGATTCATTCAGTCAAATATATTATGGAAGAATGCTGCCATATTTTTAAGTATTTCCTGATCCATCTTAGTGTACCTCCTTCAAAATTTATTACAGGACTCTCCCATCCCTAATGGGATTTAATAGCCAGGCAGATGATGGGGTTTTTTGGCTAACAATTTCTTTCTTCAAAAAAAAAAAAGCATATAATATCCTGAGTTAGGTCACCCTGAGTTATTGCTCTAGAAGTCATATGGGAGTTGAGGTAAGAGTTAATAGATCTTTGAGAAAGGCAAATATCATCTTATGTGACATCTGAATCAGGACAGACTCTCTGCAGTCAATAGGAAGTTGTGTTGATCTAGCAAAGGAGAAAAGATCCTTCCTCTAGGCCAGTGTGTTCAAAGTAAACTCGGTATTTGCAGTCCTCAAGCATGTCTAAACAGACATCTATAGACAGGTATAGGATCTCACTCCTCCTTTTAAGTGTCTTGATGTTAACAAAAGGGACTTAGAGAAGATGGAGAAGATGGTGAACATATAGCCTTCTTTGTAATTCTTCTCCTTTGGAATTGGGCTCAAGTTTGGATTTTTTTAAAAGGCATCATGAATAATCAACACCCACTTACCCCCAGGAAAGAGATCCTTGTTGACACCATGACTCTAAGTGATCTAGTTCTAGGTCTTATTCCATCTTCCTTCCAGTCCTACATAAAACCAGATCTCTACTTTGGGCTCCCTCAGAAATAGATGTTATGTCAAGGATTTGAGTACAAATAATTGTTTGGGGATTCTTCAGGGTAGAATAAGCAAGTGGGGACGTGATAGAGGAATGTGCTCTCAGCACTTCAGCGCTTGCATGAATTTTCTTAACAGAACACATTGTTTTCTCCTCATTGTTGCTGTGTCATTGAGTCAGACTCAACTCATAGTTGACCTTCCAGTGGGTTTTCAAAGGCTATAAATCTTATGGGAGGAAAGTGCCCTTCTTTCTCCCTTGGAGTAGCTGGTGGATTTGAACCACTTGCTTTTGTATTGGAAGGGCAACTCCTTACCACTACCAGCCCTTGTCTGTATCTTCAGCTCATCTTGTCATCTCTTAGTGCTTTCCACTAACTGACAGACTTTTGGAAATGTTTAAATGGTTTGAGATACTCATCTGTTAAAGTTTCTAGCCATGCAAATACACAACTCATGCAACAGACAGAAATAATGCAATGATGGCTACCACACTTAATGATTGTGTGACCTTATGAAAGATACTTAACTTTGTAATACTCAGACTTCACATTAGTTTTGTTTAGGGGAGAGATATATATGTATGTATACACACACACACACACACATACACACACACACACACATACACACACATATACACTACTGTGAGGAAGAACTGAGATAAATGTAGTTTTGTGCAAATAGTAAAGAGTATACACTCTAAAGTTAGATTGGGGTCAGTTCTAGCTCTTACAATTAGTGTTGTGTGATAAGCAAGGAGTCTAAACCTCTTCACATTCACTATTCCCATATATCATATGGAGTAGCAACAGTACTTACCCCATAGGTTTTTTTCAAAAATTAATATCATAAATGCATGTAAAACACTCAGAATAATGTCTGTATTTGGTTAGTACACTACTGTTAAGCTTTCCAAAGCAAGTAGTTGATATATACAATATAAGTGTTCACCAGAGCTTCACACTGGTCCAAAACAGTTTTTCAATTGCCATCATAAGCAGGAGCCTAGTATGAGTTGCATAACAGCAAAATGTGTTGCGTGGAAACAAAAACTTGTATAAGACCACACTGTTTGTGTGTTGCTCTGTGCAGTCCTGACAATAACATTGCTGGTCGAGCTTAATGCAGGTGATTAGTTACTGGAAGGACTCTGGAGAGCAATACACATTAAAACTGGTGCTAATGAAAATCATCTTTAAAAAAGATCATTTTTGGTCAGTACATGGTTGTTTGTTTTCTACTTGAGTCAAAATACTATAGATTTCATTACTATGCAATGTGTACACAGTATTTACCTACAGTGGTAAATACTAAACTATTCTGAATTGGTTGAAAACCCTTATTGTCACTAAAAGACGACTACTTATTATTGTAATCCCTCTATAACCTTTAATAGGAAACTCTGGCTGCCTAGTGGGCAGTTTTATTGAGGAATAGCAACTTGAGCTGGGCAGTACAAAGTGAAAGTACATTTTTAGAAAGGACAGAGATTTTATATAGGGGACTCAGCAAGATCAACATCAAAGATCTTAATTTTTTTCCTTTCATATTGGTTTATTATCTGACAAACTTTTCTTGATAATAATATGAATATGCAATTTAAAAAATTCATTACATACTCCTGGAACACTCTCCTCCCTAAAGTGGCTCGTGTTAATGTTTTATTGAAAGCCTGCTTTAGACTTTGTTCTCATGTTTTGAGCTTTTGCTAGCATAGGACACATGTGGAGTTTATTGAGATAGAAGAGAAGACCATTCAGAGTGATTATGCTTTAATTCCCACAGTAAACCAGCAATTAAACCAACAACTATAAAACAAGGGAAAATAAAAGCATTAAGGGCTGACTTGCATAACTTTGTATGTGTTCACATTAAAATAGTAGAGGTGAGAGAAGATATCATCCCCATTAGACAAATTCCTTAGTTTTTTGGTGGGTCTGGGGCTACCAGTCTACACAAAGTGGCTTCGTTGCAACCAGAGTTCAGTTTGTCTGCCAGCCCCAGTGCACAATGGGGACTTTGGCTTTAGAGACATGCTGCCTGCTGGGACCTACAGTTCACAGACAGTTCAACTGAAACCAAGGAATGTGAGATAATCAGCAGCCACTGTCAACCTCAGCAGCACACACAGACATAAAGGCCAACAGACTAAGCTTTGTGTGAAATGGCTCATAGTGACCCATTCCCCTGCTGAACGTTGTGCATTTGTACTGACTTAAGAGCAGATGCTATGGTTCAGAGCCCAAGGAAAGAGCATTTGACAATTAAAGACTCTCATTGTGGTGCCAACATCTTGGAAAAGCTGAGTAAGCTGCCAGCCTTAAGTGTCATTCATGTCAATTATTCTTACAAAAGACTTTATAGAACTGAACATTCATAGAATTAGGTGCCGGGCAATGCACGTCTGCAGAGCCTGGAATGTGACAAGGAAGATGACCTTGATGAGATGTCATACCTTGGATGTCTTGACACTTCACAGTCCAGTGGGCTGGGTCTGATGGACTAAGACTGAGTTTTCAGGATCTTTAGACATCGTGTCTTACTTCTTGGGCCCTTGTTACTATAGGTAAGTTATATAGTTGTTGCCATTTAACCCTTTTAAGGAGAAAGACAAAGAATTATAAGTATATATAAAAACCCTAAATTCAAAATCGAGTTGATTCTAAGTAGAACTGCTCCATAGGATCTCCAAGATGGTAATTTTTAGGAAAGTAGATTTCCATATCTGTCTCTCAGAGTAGCTTGGTGAGTTCAAACTGTCAACCATTCACTTAGCAATTGAGTGTTCTTGCCACCATGACACCAAGGTTCTCATTCAGCCTAGATAGAGGCATACATTTCTTAGTATTTTACCTCCACATTGTAAGGTGGATCAGTAACACCCACCAAACAAAATATCTAGCCTGAAACAAAGTAGTTTCAATAGTTCCACAGGGTCCAGCTTATCCTTTGCACCAAGGAAAGGCCAAGAATCATTGTCAAAACAATGTCCCAGACACGGCTAAATGTCAGTTTGTTAAGGAATACTATTGTGTCGAGGGTGGGGAGACAGAAGTCCACTGCAGCAAGAAGGCAACCATGAGGCCAAACAGAAAGTGACCCAAGTCCTTGAGGTTAAAAGGGAAACTTAACCTCCTTCACAGCTGTTATTTGGTGTCATCAAGTCAAGTACAACTCATAGTGGTACAAACCTGAACTTTGCCCTGTCCTGTTCTATTTTTATAATTTTCCTCACTATCCCTGATATACTTGAGCCCATTTTTATTCTTGCTGTGTCAATCCACCTCCCTGATGATCTTTCTCTCTTTCACTGACTCTCCACCATTCCAAATATGATTTCCTTTTCCATGATTCACTTCGCAAAAAAGGCCAACGTATGTGAGCTGAAGCTTCATCATCTTCACCTTTAAGATTTCTCCAAGATATACTTGTTTGTTCTCTTGGCATTCCGTGGGATATTCCATATTCTTCTCCAGTACATAACTCAAAGGCACAGATTCTTGTTCTATCACCTTTATGCATTGTCCAACTTTCTGATGCATAGCTAGTGATTAAAAAGAGTATGGCTTGAATCAAGTGCACCTTAGTCTTCATTGTTTCTTAGAAATTTGAAGGGGTCTTTAATGTCAGATTTTCCCAATACATGTCTTCTGATATCTTGGTCTTTACCCATTTCCTTCACACACACCCCTCCACCCATCAAACTGAGCGATCCGATGATTAATGCTCCCCCACCCCTGCCCATCCTCAACCTTCTGCTTTCACCCTCCCCTCCCCGCCACGACTTTGGATCCAAATACTCATCCTAAAATAATGGTCTTCTACATTATTTGTCCTGAGTTAGTTCACTCAGCATAATGCTCTCCAGTCCCTCCCAAGTTAGGGAGTAATTTACAAAATCATTGCTCCTACATGCTGTGTAGTATTCCATTGTGTGAATGTGCCATAATGCATTTGACTATGGTTAGACATTTGGGCTGTTTCCATGTTCTTGCGATGGTGAATAACACTGCTATGAACATTGGTGTACAAGTCTCCATTCGTGCCTCCATTCTCATTCTCTCAGGATATATTCCAAGCAGTGGAATAGCTGGGTAACATGGAATTTCTTGTTCAGCTTTTTGAGGAAGCGCCAAATGGCCTTCCAGAGTGGTTGTATCATTATACAATCCCACCAACAATGTATAAGTGTTCCTGTCTGTCCACATCTTCTCCAACATTTATTACTTGCTGTCCTATTAAACATTGCCACTGCTCCTGGATTGAGATGGTATCTCGCTGTGATTTTGACTTGCACCTCTCTTATTGCCAATGATTTTCAATATTTCTTCGTGTCTGTTTGCCATCTGAGTATCTTCTTCTGAGAAAATCTTTCCATATCTTTTGTCCATTTCGTAATTGTGTTATCAGTCTTTTTCTTGCGGAGGCTTGTAGGATTTTCCAAACTTTCTATATGAGACCCTTGTCTGAGATGGTATTGCTAAATATTTTTTCTCAGTCAGTAGATTTCCTTTTCACTCTGTCAAATACAATCAGAAATGCACAATCTTAAGAGGATAAAATTGATGAATGGGACCTTCCAAAGATTAAATCCCTGTGTGCATCAAAGAGTTTTTCCAGTGTCTTCTGATCTCTTGACAGTTGGTCAAGGGTGTTAACTATGAATCCAAGTAAGATTAAATTGTTGACAACTTAAATCTTCCATATATCATGATGCTACCTATTCAGAAGTATGGAGTATTGTTTCTTGATTTTGAAATGTAATCTATATTGAAGGCTGCAGTCATTGATCTTCTGCACCAAGTGTTTCAAGACCTCTTTACTTTCAGTAAACAAGGTTGTGTCATCTGTTTAACACAGGTTGTTGATGAGTCTTCCTCTGATCTTGATGCCTCATTCCTCTTCAGGAAGTCAAGCTTCTCAATTTTTTCCCTCAACATACAGATTGAACAGGTATGGAGAAAGAATATATCCCTAATGCACACCTTTGTTGATTTTAAACCATGCAGCATTCCCTTGCCATATTCTCCCAATAGCCTTTTGATCTCAGTTTCACAGGAGCACAGTTAAAGTGTCCTGGGATTCCCACTCTTCTCAATGTTAACCGTAATTTGTGAAAATCCACAGTGTCAAATGCCTTTGCAAAGTCAATAAAACACAAATAGATATTCTTCTGGTATTCTCTGCTTTTAGCCAAGATACTTAGGACATCAGCAATGATATTCCTAGTGCCATGGCCTCTTCTAAATCCAGCGTGAATTTCTGGCAGTTCTCTGTCAATGTACTGTACCAACCACTTTTGGATTATCTTCAAGAATTTGCTCACATCTGACATTAATTGCATTAGTAATTACATTAGCTTCTATATTCTTTGGGTCACCTTTTGAAGGTAATGAGAATAAATATGGATCTCTTCCAGTTGGCCAGGTCTTCCAAATTTCTTGGCATAGAAGAGTGAGCATACCCAGAGCTCCAGTTTTTTGAAACATGCCAATTGGTATCACATCAATTCCTAGAGCCTTACTTTGTACTAATTAATGCCTTCAATGCAACTTCAATTTCTTCTTTCACTACCATAGGCTCTTCACCATATGCTACTTCCTAAAATGATTCTGTGTCAGGCAATTCTTTTTTGGTTCAATGACTACATATATTCCCTCAATCTTTTTGCTTTTCTTCTTTTTTTAGATTTTGACACTTTTATTTATTATGTTTGAAATGTGCTGTTTCTTTATTTTCTTCTGATTTATTTCCAAAGAATGAACATATTGTTTTTCACAAAAGATCTTTCCCATTTCCTTCACCCCACCCACCCATCAAATTGTGCAATCCTGTGATTAACACCCTACCACCACCACCACCCCCCTCCTCACTCCTCTATTCCACCCTTCCTTCCACCTTAGCTCCTCATACTCACTCTACAATAATGGGGTTTTGTTTTTTGGGTTTTTTTTATTTCCATTCATTCATTGTTGC
>NW_006400141.1:1060005-1067732 GCF_000299155.1 Elephantulus edwardii
ATGGGCACTTAGGTTGTTTCCAACTCCTTGCTATTGTGAACAAAGCCACAATAAACATGAGTGTGCATGTATCTGCTTGGATGTCAGTTATGGTCTCTTTGGGTTATATTCCCAGTAGTGGAATTACTGGGTCAAACGGTATCTCTATTTGCAACTTTTTGAAAAAGCACCATACCACCTTCCGCAGTGGTTGCACCATTTTACACTTCCACCAACACTGAATAAGGGTTCCAGTTTCTCCACAATCTCGCCAGCATTTGTTGCTTGCTACAATAATGGTTTAATACAGTATTTTCCTTGTGGGATTGAGTTAGTTCTCTCAGTTCTCCAGTCCCTCCCAACCTCCATTGTCTTTTGACATCTCCTTCAAGATTTTGCCCATAGAATCCTTCAGTATTGCAACTCAAGGCTTGAATTTTTCACCTCTTTCAGCTAGAGAAATGACCACAGTTCTTCTCTTTTTATTTTCTAACTGTAACTCTTTGTATACATTTAATTATAATATTTTGCTTTGTCTTCTCAAACTGTTCTTTGAACTCTTCTGTTCACCTCTGTTTCTTCAGCATTACTTCCTTTTGATTTTGTTTCTTGATGGCTTAGTGTGCTTTTTAGAGTCTCTACGGATACCCATTTTGGTCTCTTGGTATTAATTTTATTTCTTATTCATTTTCTTTCCAGCGGAGTAGTAGAACTTGCTGTGGCCAATAAGGTATAGGTAAAACAATATTATGGAACCTGTGAGAAACTTTCTTTAAGGAATTGGTACATGCTTTTTTTTTTCTTTCCATACCCATTTCTCCATCTTTTTCATGGCTATTTGAGTGTGATGGCTAGAACTCTACCCTCATTATCCTGGGCATAATGAAGGACTAACCCAGGATATAGTGGAAAATGAACCAGAAGGGACCTGTCATATGGTCAACATAGCAGCTAAGGACTGGTTACCTTTTTCATAGTCTTATCTGACTTCCCAAGATAGGATTACTTTCTCCAATATTTCCTGCATTTTATACAGATCTCTCCACCAGTCCACATGTGATTGATTTAAACTTTTATGTACAGGGATGGCAAGTTAGAACCTACTTTGATTAACTGGTAGTGGGTGCTGGAAAACCTCATTAAGAAGAAATCTAAGCCTAAATTGCTAGGTAACTAACATAAAAATAGGAAAGAGATCCAGATTTGACATGAGGAGGACCTGAGGCATTTGCTGCAGAAGGTCAGGAACTATAGGCTTCAGTATGGATTGAAGCTCAACATCAAGAAATCAAAGATTCTCACCAGCGGGCCAATTGGCAGCTCCATCATAGATGGTGAAGACATTGAGATTGTTAATAGCTTCAGTTTGCTTGGCTACACAATCAACACTCTTTGTACCAGCAGCCAGGAAACCAAAAGACAAACTGGACTGGAAAAATATGCTGTCAGGGACTTTTCCAGAGTACTAAAGAGCAACGATGTCAGGCTGGAAACTATTGTATACCTGAACCAGGCCATGGTCTCTGCAATTACTTGTTATGCATCAGAGAGCTGCACAATGACTAAGGATGATAGGAAAAGAATCTATGCCTTTGAATTGTGATGCTGGAGAAGAGTATTGAATATACCATGGACTGCAAAGAGAACAAACAGGTTTGTCCTAGAGAGGGTGAAACCAGGTTGTACCTTGGAGATAAGAATTTTGAAGCTCTGTCTCACATACTTTGGGCATGTTGAAAAGAAAGACCAGTCCTTGGAGAGGGATATCATGCTTGGAAGGGTGGAGAGACAACACAAGAGAGGAAGATCCTGAATGAGATGGATTGGGGTAATGGTAGGTGTGTCAGACACAATGAAATTGGTTTAAGATAGAGCAGGGTTCAGAGCTGTTGTACATAGGGTCACTATGAGTAGCAGGTGACTCGATGGCACATAATAAAAACAACAGTGAAGAACACAGAATCAGGATCAAGGGAAGACTCATCAGTAACCAATGTTATGCAGATGACACTACCTTGTTTGCTGACAGTTAGAAGGACCTGAAGTGCTTGCTGCAGAGCACAGCCTTCAATATGGATTGCATCTCAATGTCAAGGGGGAAAAAATTTTCACCACTGGACTAATAGGCAACATCATGATAGATGGAGGAAAGATTGAAACTGTCAACACTTCATCTTACTTGGATCCACAATCAACACTTAGTACCAGCCATCAAAAGATAAGGAGAAATATTGTCCTGGGAAAGTCTGCAGTCAGTTTGAGGCGGCAGATGTGCCTGAGTCAGATTACGATCTTTTCAGTACCTTGCTGTGTATCTGAGTGCTGGACAATGAATAAGGATGACAGAACTGATGCCATTGAGTTGTGGTCTTGGAGAAGAGTACTAAATATTCCATGAACTGCCAAAAGAACAAACAAATATGTCTTGGAGAAGGTGCAGTTAGAGTGCTCTCTAAAGGCAAAGGTGATAAAGCTTCATTTCACATACTACGAAGCTATTCCTTGGAGAGGGACATCATAAAGACATTCAAACTGATTGTCACAGTGACTGCAGTAATGGGCTTGAGTATGTCAGAAATTGTGAGGGTGGCACAGGATAGGACAGGGTTCAGATCTGTTGCTCATAGGGTCACTATGAACTGCCTGACTTGATAGCACCTAACAACAGTTACTAAGTGAGTGCTCTCAAGCAACTAACTTAACCTTTCTATACACTAGTTTCCTGCTATGATAATAATATCTATCTCATAGAAATTTTTTTTACAAGAGAATTCATGTAAAGTGAATTGAAGAGGGTCTGGTGCATATCATACACTGAAATTATGTCAAATATTATGATGAACCTGATAGTGTAAGTTCTGCTGTGTATATTCTTAACAATGACAAAAAAAGACCCTGGGTGGGATATTTTGGCCTTATCTTTAAGTTTCCAATAAAACAAATAGGAAGCACTATTGAGAAAGAATTCCACAAAGAGAGGGGCAAATACCTCTCTTAATCACAAATACACGATTTCAAGTCCCATTTCCTGATGAAGCTCTCTCTGTCTCTTAACTCCAATACTTTGATCATAATTCAAGTCTTTGGCCACATTGCCCAGGCTGCTTAGCCATCTTTGGCTTCTGCAGGGTTTTAAAAAAACTCTATTTTGTTCAAGTATTGAAGAGGGGGGATCTCAATATATCCAAAGGGTTCACCTTAATGAAAATCTCAAATCTGCTCCCCACACAGATTATTACTCTTAACTGAGTCCAGCCAAGAAAAGCAATCAGAAATCTCTTAGCAACCACTTTAACACCACTCAACCACTTCTCTCACTTCAACACCTTCCTCCCCCTTTAGCTGTCTCCACCCATTCAAAGCCTCACAGCTACCATTTTCAAAGCATTCCCCAACCCCAGGCTGTAAACTGCACGGGAGGAGAATGCCCTCTGGGTTATCTGCACAACTCTTTATGATCTATGCCACCAGAGAATACTCTCTGAAGTAGCACCTTTATTTTTACTTCCTCTGTCTGTAGATATCCGGTGTCTTGATGAGTTTGTTACCCATGTCAAAGGTAAGAGTAGTAGTAGCCAAGAAACCAGTGAAAAGGATAGATGAGCACACTTCACTGGAGACAAACTTTACATTTTCATCTAAATTACCTAAATTCCAAAAGAGATGTAGTTTGGAGAAATTATGCTGCTTACATTCCCTTTACCATCTCCTTACTTATCTTTCCCCATTTTACATAGTGTGCCGAATAAATTACTCTTTCTTTGCTTTTTTGCAATTGCAGTGGTACTGCGTTTTTCCCCTCTACAACAGAACAAGCTGGGAACTGACCGCGCGTCATGGGTGCCCAGGATTTATATCCCTCCCTCTGCTCTGCAAAGTTGCTCCCCGGGCTCCCAGCGCAGGCGCTCCGGAGCCTGTCTCTTTCGGGGGCTCGACCCCTATTGGCCCAAACGCCTATACGAGGGGGTAGCAGCATAGTCGCCATAGCGGAGCAGTCATGTGACTCGGGGGGGCGGGGCCGCGCCTACCGCTTCCCTGCCGGGCTGTAGGGGCTTGCGTAGTCGTGTTTCTTGGCCTTCGAAGCATGCAGCGGGCGGCCTACCCTATATCCTCTCGCAGATCCGCACGCAGGGTGTAGCCTTACGTTTTCGTTTTTGCCCCTGAGTCCTCTTTCCTCCTCTTGACTAAACTGGGCCCTTAGGGCCACCGCTGCGGAGCCTACGGCCGCCGGGAAACCCCAACCCCAGGGTCAGAAGAGTAACCGGAAGTGCTGTCACCAGCCCGAGGGGCGGCACCGGCGGCTCCCCGGGTAAGCGCGACCCTCCGGCCCCTGGAGCGGCTTGGCCTGCGGTTCCTGGCTGTGGGGAGGGTGCAGATTGGACGCTAGATCCCCGGCCTGTGCTACATGGAGCAGCTCCTACCCGTCGTGGCTAGAGAGATCTGGGTCCTCTTGACCATAGACGGGACTAAAAGGCGTCAATGAAAAGTTAAGGGAAGAGCAGTTTAGTGTGATAGTCATTGGAGATAATAATAGTAAAGCACTGCCTAACACTTTTCTAACCTTTATACATGCGTGTGTATAATTTCATGGAGGGAAAAAAAGCCCTGGGATATTGAGTGGCGTTTGTCTGCCTCCCCCCTCATCTATAACGCAGGTATTCGTGTCTCAGAGTTTATATGCATAAGAATTGGATTCAAACAAACCATTCCACTGCTGTTTCTAGAGACTGAATATATGTAGCTTTGTATTTGTATACCCTCATCACGTACACCAGGAGATTTATAATGCTGCAAGAAGGACTTCTTGACCTTAGAAGTTGAAATAATGCAAATTAAAATAATTACTATTAGAGGGGATATTAAGCAACAGGACTTAGATCTCTGCTATGAAATTAAGTATCGCCATTCTTTAGAAATATTCTTGATGCTTTTTGTCTGAAGCCAGGTCATGAAGGAACTGATTGGTACTAATTTTAGGCAGGTACTTCTTAAGCAAAAGTTAAAAGGGTTAAGCCCTGGTTGAAGGATGCTGATGAGTCTTTTGAGTAAATGAGACCAATATAAAATCTCAGTCCTTGTTAAAGTATCATTTTAACGAAGTCATCTTCCATATTATTGTTTTTTCCTATAGGAAAGGGAAGAATTGAGTACTGTGAATGATTCTAGATTGGAGACCGTTTGGAACTAAAGGGAAGACAGTATTGAGTCTTGGTGGGCTTTTTTTAAGGTAAGTAGTGGACCAAATTGGATGGAAGGCTGAGAAAGGAAAAGAGATACATGAAAAAGGGTCCTTTCTTAGTTGCTAACAGTGATAAAACTGGATCCTAGACTACCTTTAAAGTGTATTTTCTATTCTCTAATATGCAGGATTCTTGGTTCAACTGTTAATTTCAGGTTAAGTTATAATGAACCCTTTAGAGGTTCTGAAGGAGAAAGATGTGGCAGTCGGCTTCTGTGAACATTTACATCAGTAGAAATTCAGTGGAGCTTTTTTACTGTGGAATACATAGGGTCACTTACAGTGTGCCTTCAAGTCAGAACAAACAGGAGCTGACCCTCCAGCCTGTTTTCAGAAGCTTTAAGTCACCAGAGAGGAGATGGCACTGTTTCTCCATAGCATCTAATGGATTTGAATTGCCTGCCTTTGTGTTGACAGCACAACTCCTTACCACTATAAGTTGGAATAGACTTGGCAGTAGGTTGGATTTTTTGTGTTACACTGTTGTTTGGGGTTTATTTTGTTTTCTGAGAGTTGTTTGGTTTTTTTTTTTTTTTCTTTTTTTAGTTTTCCAATATGTATACTCATAATCTTAACAACAACTTGATTTTTGCTCATGGGGTCCCCTTATGTTATAGAGTAGAAGTACTCAATAGAGTTGTCTTGGCTGCACTTTTTTAAGGAAAGCAGTTTTCTAGGATGTATGTCCTTAAGCTGCTTGATGAGTTCAAGCAACCCCCATTTAGATGTAGCAGTAATCCCAGTATGCTGAAATGTAGATTTAAATCCCAGAGGTGCTGCTTAGTATTATTAGCTGTCATTCCTTGGGTGATTTCTTTAACTTCTTTAAGCATCAGGTAGCCTAGTGATAAGGAGCTTCACTGCTAACTCAAAGATATGAGATTCGAATCCACCAGCTGCTCCATAGGAGAAAGAAGACAGTCTCCTGTGTGATTTACTGTCTGAAAATTGACTGAAGGATTAGCAATGAGTTGATTCAATGATACTTATCAAAAACAGCAATTTTCGATGAAATAGTCAAGGAGGTCCCTCTCTTTGAGGAAGTGATTTTGCGGGAGAGACTTGAATCAATTAAAGAAGCAAACTGAGGGAAGAACATTCTTTGTAGAACAAAAAATTGTGAAGATTTTGAGGTGGCCTATGAGGATGAAAATAGGCAGAAGTACCAGACATGTAGAGCAGTAGAGATCACGGAAAACTTTGCATTTTATTGTGACTATGATAGAAACAATTAGAGTGTTTTGAATTGTTGTTATATGCCATCGAGTCCAACTTATAGCAACCCCTAGGTACAACAGCTGAACCTTGCTCTGTCCTTAGCCAATTTTGTTGTCTCTGACACACCTACCCCTATTCCCCAGTTACTGAGTCAATCCGTTTCATCTAGGGTCTACTTCTCTTGCACGGTCCCTCCACCTTTCCAAGCATGATATCACTCTGCAATGACTGATCCTTCCTTGCAACATGCCTAAAGTATGTCAGATCTTCAGAATCTTTGTCTCCAAGGAGCAGCCTGGTTTCACCCTCCCCAGGACAGACCTGTTTGTTCTCTTAGCAATCCATGGTAAGTTCAGTACTCTTCAGCACCACATCCCAAAGACATTATTCATCTTCTACCATCCTTAATCATTTTCCAGCTTTCTGATGCATAGCAAGTAATTGTGAAGACCATGGCCTGGATCAGGTGGACCTTAGTCTCTAGATAGACATCATTGCTCTTCAGTACTCTGGAGAGGTCCCTGACAGCAGATTTTCCCAGTGCAGTTCATCTTTTGATTTCCTGATTGTTGGTGTCAAAAATGTTGACTTTGGAGCCAAGCAAACTGAAGCTGTTAGCAATCTCAGTCTCTTCACCATCTGTCATAATGTTGATGTTTTGAATTTGTCTTCTTTTACTTTGAGTTGAATAGCCAGAAATCTATTTTTCTTTTCTGGGTGCTGATATCTCAAAGACTTAAATATTAAAAAGGAAATTATGTCCTTTTTAAAATATTTTCTCCTTAGTATCCATGCTGTACTGGCTGGCCAAATCCGATAATGTTAAACTATGATCTGATTGATGCGACAAAGTTCATAACCAAGCACAGAATTTCTTATTTCTACTCTTTTCTCCATTTTACCTTGCCATTGCTGTGTATTTTTAAAAATAATTCTCATTAGCTCACCATCTTAATCATAGTTACTTGTCTATCTATCTGCTTGTCTTTACTTAGTTGTGAGTCTGAGTTGAGTTTCTTCTGTTTCCTGTTACATATTTTTGGTGGCTTATGGGGTTTTGTTTGTTGTTTTTTTTGTTTTGTATAATATTAACCATCACAGGATAAATTATTATATATTATTCATTATTCATTGTTTTAAATGGACTTTAAACAGAGCTTTACATAGAAGGTTGTTGTTGTTGTTATGTGCCATCCAGTCACTTGCAACTCATAGCAACCCTATGTACAACAGCCCTAAACTCTGCTCTGTCCTGTGCCAATCGCACTGTCTCTGACACTCCCATCCCGAT
>NW_006400141.1:1068897-1078848 GCF_000299155.1 Elephantulus edwardii
TTTGTCCTGGAAAGGGTTAAACCGGGTGGCTCCTTGGAGGCAAGGATTCTGAGGCTCCGTCTAACATACTTTGGACATGTTGTGAGGAGATACCGGTCCTTGGAGAAGGACATCATGCTTGGGAGGGTGGAGGGATGGCGCAGGAGGGCAAGGCCCTGTATGAGGTGGATTGATTCAGTGACTGGGATAATCGGGATGGGAGTGTCAGAGACAGTGTGATTGGCACGGGACAGAGCAGAGTTTAGGGCTGTTGTACATAGGGTCGCTATGAGTCGCAAGCAACTCGACGGCACATAACAACAACAACAACAACAACCATTCGTTGGGCACCCTCTGGGACCCAGGCAGTGAGCTGGGTGCTGTATTGGCACAGCATCAGGCCTCATATCAACTCAGTAAGGCATGAAACATACCTATTTTATAAAATTGATGTAAAACCGTTTTGCCGTGGAGTCAGAACCAACTTACAGCTGACCATCCGAGGAGCTACTTTTCAGATGCTATAAATCTCATAGGAAGAAACTGCCCATCCTTTTCCCTCAGGCTGCTGGTGGTGGTGCTAGAATATTTTTCAGTTTGAGTTTTTCTGATGTTTCCGCAGCATTTGATTTAGTTTAACTATGATTTCTTATTTTATTGATGTGATTGTCCCAAGTTTATACAATACGAGTCCCATTAGCCCAATTCTTCATTTTTATCATATTTATATATTTTTAGCAATTCCTTGGTTTCTGGTACAACAAAGATATTACAATCTCATTGTATACTTTTCTAGTTCTAGAAGCAGCCATTTCTCCAAAGAACTTTGGTTCCTTTTAGTGATGGTATTTGGAAACCAAGGTCTGAGTGATTGATGTGCACATCACTGAGATTTAATGAATTACATGATGTCATCAGACTTTACAAGGGAAAATAATGCACAGACACACACATAAGCACATTTTTATTTTTTTCCTACATATATTTAAAGTTACCTTGATCTCATATTGGTAACTCTAAGTCTAGGTCAACAGTATAGAGTTCATTCTTTTTTTTTCTATTCATATGCGTTCATACCCTTTTCTTAGCCTAGTGGTAAAGAGTTGCATTATCTACCCAAAGGGACATAGTTCAAATCCACCAGCTGCTCCACAGAAGAAAGATGGACAGTCTCCTTTTATGCAGTTTATAACCTCTGAAAACTCGATATAAGGTTAGCTATCAATCAGTTCTGACTTGATAGTACATAACTTCTTTGTCAGTAATGATTGGCTGCCCATATCCATATGATATCTATTTATTTGTCCATTGTGGTCATACCACTATGATAAAACAAAGCCCATTGACATGGAGTCAATACAAACTAATAGCAATTCTGGAAAACAGAATAGAATTCCTCCTTAAGCTTTCCATAGCTGTAAATCTCTGTGAAGCAGATTGTCACATCTTTCTCCCAAAGACTTGGACAACCAGGCAGATGAATGCTTAGCCACAGTTCCACCAGGGTTTCTTGTGAGGAAAACATACTGCCATCAAGTCCATTCCAACTCATGGCAGTCCTCCATGTGGGATCACTCTCGTCTTTCATCCCTGGATGGCTAGTGAATTTGAACTGACAGCCTTTCAGTTAACAAATCAGCATGTAACCTGCTATGCTACTCAGGCGTCCCTTTAAATTAGAGTTTGGTATTTGTTTGTAGTTCTGTTTCTCTTTTTCATATAGTCCCATAGTTCAGACACTGTTAAAGAGTTATTAGAGTCATTTTTCTTCTTTTCATTTTTCATGATGTGTTACTCATTGTGAACACATTCTCTCATTTCAACAGGAGGCAGTCTTAATTACAGCCAAACTCCTTGAGAGAAAGAGTTGCTCTTCCCTGGGCCTGGGGACCACAGGCTTGGGGGACATCAAAAGTCATTTGGCATAACATAGTCAATAAAGGCAGTGCTCTATATCTTACTGTGGTGAGTGGCAACTTGGGTCTAAAAAGCTTTTCTTAAATGTAACCATCAAACTTTCCTTGACCAGAACAAAGAAGAGGAAAGAAAAGCAAAGATGTATTGAAGCAGTTAGTTCAAAGCATATCCCCAGCCCTTAGACCAGAGGACCTTGACGGTTCCTACCTACACTGATCATTCTAAAAAGGATCATAGAAGTTCCTGGATGAAGTTACGGGAAACTTGTCTGATAAGAAATTAATAGATGCACACCCATGTTCATTGCGGAATTGTTCACAATAGCAAAGAACTGGAAACAACCTAAGTGCCTATCAACAAACAAATGGATAGAGAAGCTCTAGTATATTCACACAGTAAGACTGTGCTGCAGTGAAAAACAAAGAACTCAAGAAATATTATTCAAAATGGATGACACTGGAAGACATTATACTGAGTGAAATATCTCAGCCATAAAGGGACAGATACTGCATAGTGCCACTGTTGTAAAATGAGACTAACATAAGGGTTGAAGGGAGATTGAGAAAGAGGGGACAAATAATGTATATTGCATTGAAACAGATGAGGGCGAGAACTGTTTAAAAGCGATATATGATTAGGTATTATTATCATGACAGGAGTCCAGAATGAAGGCTGCATTGGAGTGTACAAGGAGGGAGGGATTGTATAAAAATGAAAGAATTGTACTTTTCAAAGAGAAGAGCGAGTTGGCGGGTGGGGAGCAGGGAGAAAAAAATGCAATAATGAATGAATGGAAATCTGAAGTCTTTGTAAATGTTTATTAAAATTAATTTTTGAAAAAAGTATAGAGCCTCCTAGGCTGTAGCCCTTATTTACTCTTTGAGCCTAGAATAAAACTCACCTTTGAGGCTCAACTGTCAGCCAAATGATAGGTAAACTTAGTAGGTGAATGTAATACCTGGTAGTTACTCACTTCTTAGTAAAAGGGAAACAATTGCATAGGGCTAAAATTCAGAGATTACAAAGGGATGGGATAGTAGGATTAATGAAAATGAGATTCAGAGATCAGAAGAGTACAGACACTTTGTTGTTGTTGATGATGATTGCCTTCAAGTAGAGCAACCCTATGAACAAAAGGCCTGAAGTCCCTCTACAACTATCAGCATTTATCAAAGTTCATAGAATTTCCAGAGGCATGTTGTTTAGAAGTGGTTACCACTCCTTCTTCCAAACTTGTCATAGTATGTTATTGTTAATGTGCCTGTTGATTGACCTGCGATGTACAGTGACCCTATATGAAGCAGCTCTGAAATCTTCCCTGTCCTGAGCCAGTCTCACTAATTCTGACACACCAATCCCCATTGCCCCAGGTACTGTATCGATCCATCTCATCCGGGGTCTTCCTCTCTTGATACTTCGTAGACATTGTAATTAATATCCTAAAGCATATATGAGTAGTTCAGTGAAAGGCCTCTTTGTTATGTAAGTGCTCGGTCAAATCACATTAAAAAAGAATATAGGTGCTCAGTTGGTTTTGTTTGTATCCTGTTTTCTATTCTCTCCATTCCTTGTAGTTTCATTCATTTATTTGATTTATTAATTTACTGAAACATGACTAGAGTCTGAAAGTATGTGTGTGTATGCATACACACAAAAGTTAAAAATTTTCATCCCCCATCATTGCACCTTTCTTTTTTTGTCATGGACATTTTCCTTTTCTTTCTTCTCCCTTTTGACTTACTTATTGACAGCTAGTGGCATAGTTTGGCTGATCTGAGCTCTGGGTAGTGTAGTCAGTAGGAAGTTGTGCTCCTAACCCAGTGATGGCACCTCTAAGGGTTCAAATCCACCTGCAACTCCACAGGAAAAAGATGGGAAGTCTCCTCTTGTAAAATTTACAGCCTCCAATAACCTGCAGGAGGGTAAGTTATGAGTTCTGACTCAAATGCAATGAGGGGTTGTTTTTTTTTTTATGTTTATCTGGTGATAACCACTTTTGTTAGTTTCCTGTTTTATTATTTCCTGAGTTTCTTTTTAGCCAAATGAGATGATACTTATACATATTTTTTTTCTACTTCTTTTTTACACAGAAAGTGGAATATCTCTTATACTTTATAAAATTTACAGGTTACCTTGGAAATCATTAGTTCATGGAGATTTTTCTCATTTTACGTAGCTGCATAGTATTGTACTTTGTATATATTTAGAGTTAATTTGTATTGTTGGTTCTAATGCAAATACATGCTTATTTTTGTTTAATTCTGACCAGTTTGTCTCAAAAAAGGTCAAACTAATTTTCATTCTTTCCCATGGTATATAAACATGTCTGTTTCCTGACAATCTTAATGACTGAATGTATTACCATACCTCTTTAGTTTTTACCCATTTGATAGATGAGAAGCAATTAGTTTTAAGTTATTTATGCATGAGATATAATGTCTTTATATACTTAAGGGACATTATGATAACTTTATGTGCAAATTGTCTTTTGCCGTTTTTAAATTAAGGGTTCTCCCATGTCTTAAATACATGTCACACAGATACTCTCTCCGTTTACTCATGGGCTTTTTAAATGAAAGATATTTTTATTTTTGTTGGTAAATTTTTTTTCTTTTATTGTATCTGGAATTGGTTACAATTGGAAAGTTTTTCTATATATTTAGGTCAAAATGGAATTCATATTTGTAGTATTGTATTGTTTTAACTTGGAGTTGAGTTTTTGATATAGTATAAGGTATAGGTCAAGTTTTGTCTGTTTGCAAGTTACTGTCCTGATGTTCTCACATAATTTATTTAAAATTTTCATTTCTCTAATTATTTGAGATTTCAGCTTTATCGTATACTAAATTTCCATTTTTTATTTATTTTTTTTTTTACTAAGAATAAATTTCCATTTTTATTTGGCTGTTTCTAGATTTTCTGATAGTTTTTTTGTCTATTCATACATTAGAATGCTTTGGTGTTGTAGTCTGTAGGGAGTTGGGCTGCTAACCCAAAAGCTGAGCCTCTGGCAGTTCAAATCCATCCACAGTTCCCTGAGAGAAAGATGTGCAGTCTCCTGGAGGATGTACAGCGTTGGACACCCAAAGGAGTTCTAACTCAAACCATTGAAATTCTTGTTTTTATGGTCATTGTTTTAATCATAGCAGCTTTATGGTATAACTTAATATCTGGTAGACTTAGGCATCCCTCATAGCTTTTGTTTACATATTTGCCATTTTTGCATATGTTGTTGTTGTTATGTGCCATCTAGTCGTTTCCGACTCATAGCGACCCTATGCACAACAGCCCTAAACCCTGCTCTATCCTGTGCCAATCATATTGCCTCTGACACACCCATCCCGATTACCCCAGTCACCGAATCAGTCCATCTCATAGAGGGTCTTCCCCAGAATTTGAATAACAATTGTCTAGCCTAAACATTGGCAAACTTTGTGTGTGAAGGGCCAAAAAGAAAATATTTTAGTCTTGTCAACATAGTTTTTATTGCAGCTGTTCACTTCTGCCTTGTAGTGTAGATTAAACATTGAGTTAGTATAACTTTATTTCCATGAAACTTTATAAAAACTAACAGCAGACTAAAATTGCCCTCTGTACACTTGTCTAGGTCTATAAAGGTGCTTGTTATTGTTGTGGGGATTGGGTTAAGTTTATAAAATTAAGGAAGAACTGGCATCTTCATGATACTGAATTGTTATATCCCAAAACAAAGGATATCTTTTATTCTTATTCATATATTTGAGTATTTCATATGTGTTTTTAAAGTTTTCCTTTTCTTAGTTGTATTGAATTACTAAATTTCTTTTTAAAGTATTTTGTGTTCATTTCAGTGGTATAATAGAAATGTGTTCTCTTTTTTAATACTCTAACTTGTTCTTTTCTACCCTGCTACCTTTATTAAATTTTTGTTGAGTGACTTTTATGCTTGTTCCTCCATCAGATTTTTTCAAGTAAACTATCATATCATCTCCAAAGTGACACAACATATTACTTGTTGCACTGCTAACTGAAAAGTCAGCAGTTCAAATCCACCAGCTATTCTTTGAGAAGATGGCCTGTCTCCTCCCATAATGATTTACAACCTCAGAAATACAATGAAGCGTTAACTTGAGTTATAACAATAATTTAACATATCTTTATTAATCAATTTAACATTGATCAGTTTAAGAGTAGTAGTAATAGTCCTTACCTTGTTCTTCATTAAGTGGAGAGAGCTGCACCTTTTATTTGTATAGAGTTCTGCAAATTAAATGAATTGTATTTTAACTCTCATCCATTATGATGCAGTAATCAATGAGGTTATTTTATTGCTTTTTTGCTTTCTTCTACTTTTCAGTTGAATTATTTTTACTTTAAGAAAACATAAAATTTTTAGTTTAGTTCCTAATTCAGGCTGTGTTAGCCGTATCTTAGATGTGATCCCTATGTGTATAGGTTGAACGTGAGCACTGGAACTTATAAGCAGCTTTATGGGCTTACTTCTCTGAGCTCATCTTTGTCTGATATGTCCCTGTCTTTTTTCTATTCCTTTTTTATGAGTTGCCTATAATTCAAATACCAATAAACTTTGACTGTTTTAAATTATCAGTACTCAGAATTGTGATGGTTATGTGCATTCCAGTGAAGGAGGGGTGCTGACATTAAGGTAGTGGTTTTGTTGTAGTCCCAAGTATACATTTATATCTCTCCTGAACTTTATATCATGGCAGCCTGAGTCTCCTTAAGGAAGATAATGTCTTAGCATTTTCACTGTAACACTGAGGCTTTTTGTTGAGGTCTGTCTTAGTGAATCTAGTGCTGCTATAACTTAAATGCCATGAAGTGGATGGCTTTAAGAAACAAATTTTCTAACAGTTTAGGAAGCTGTTGCTGTTGTTGTTGTTAGGTACCACTGAACTAAGTACAACAAATCTGAATCCTGATCTATTCTGTGCTGTCCCCACAATCTCTGACACACTCGAGCCCATTGCTGCAGTCCATTTCATTGGGGTTCTTCCTCTCCTCTCTTCACCCTCCACCTTCCCAAGCATGATATCCTCTCCAAGGAATAATCTCTCCTAGCAACATGCCCAAAATATGTAAGATGAAGCTTTATCATCTTTGCTTCCAAGGAGAACTCTGGCTGCATCTTCTCTAAGACATCTATCTGTCTGTTCTTTTGGCAGTCCATGGGATATTCAGTACTCTTCTCCAACAGCACAATTCAAAGACATCAATTCTTCTTGTCATCTTTATTCATTAGCCAGCTCTCAGCAGCACAGCAAGTGATTAGAAAGCCAGAAGTTCAAACTCAGGATGTTGACTCTAGGAGAGCATTTCTCTGTATTAGCTCAGGAGGAAGGTTCTCATCTCTATTTAGCTTTTGTGTTTTGGTCCATGGAACTCTCCTGCAGCATGACATCTGTCTTCCTTCATTTATACTTTTTTTTTTGCTCTTCTATCTTAATCCAGTCTTATATATCAAAAGACATTTCAAATATTCCTCATACTAATACTGCCACCTTAACATAACAAAGAAAATCCTGTTTGCAAACAAGATCATAATCACAAGTGTTGTTATATGCTGTCAATTCAGATATGGCTCACAGCTGAGCCTCCAGTAGGTTTTCAGTAGCAGTAAATCACACAGGAGATTGCCCATACTTCTCTCAAAGCAGCTAATGGATGATAGGGTAGTAGGGTTTACTCATTGACATCATGTTTTTTTACTTTAAATCATAGGGACCCAATGTTGTTGTTGTTGTTGTTGTTGTTGTATGTGCTGTGAAGTTGGAACCAACTCATAGGTGACCTCCATATCCAAATCCACCATAGTGGATTTTGAGAGACTTTAAATCACACAAGAGGATATTGCCCATCTTTCTCCCTCAGAGCTGCTGGTGGATTTGAAACATGTGCCTTCAGTATGGCAGCTGAAATCCTTACCACTAGGCTATCAGAGCTTCCCACAGTGACTTGCTATAAGGATCTTAGCACATATTTTGAGGAGGCACCATTAAATCCATAAAAGAGCCTTTCCTTCAGCATTATTTATAATCCCACAGGAAGCAATAGATTGTTCCAGTGGCATACAAATTCTGTCTTTTTTCTCCAGTCATATGAGATGACGTAAGAATTTGGTTATTTTCTTTAGAGTGAAATGTAAAGGATTTTATGCTTTCTTTCAGGAAGCTGTTGTTCACCTCTCTGTTGCTCATTGCTTAGGTCCTTTGAGTATAAATGATCTAGTGCTAATTTTATCTTATGTAAGGCCCTTGTGCCATTAGATGACAGTTGCCATAATGGCTACCCAGAGTGGACAGTGTTTGGTAGAGTGTCCAGTTTAAGACAGGTTTGGAAGCAGGAGTGACCCCACTTCGTAAACCACGTGTGCCTCTGGAAACTCTTTGAACTGGGAGAAACGATGATAGGTATAGAAAAAGACTTTATGCCTTTTGTTCATAGGGTCACTATGAGCTGTGCTTGACTCAACAGCATTGAACAACATCATCTGAAAAAGCATTTAGTTACCAGATTGGGAAGTCGTCTGGAGCAGCTGATTCTATAGAGGTTTGTTTTCTAGTACTGGTGAGGATTAGTTTGGAATGATTACTCACCATTGGGTGTGAGTTGATTGTATTCCACCTCCAGTTGGAAAAGAAATTTGGTCAAACATTCTTCTGAGTGGTATAACACTGATCTGTCCATTTGCTTAACAGAGGTGTAAAGCTTTTATGGTGGCTGTGATGCTAAAGTGACACTGATGTGTCAGATACAATAATGGTTACCTGTGGTGGACAGTGTTTGGTGGAGCTCCCCAAGTAAAACAAGTTTGGATATATTCCAAGTAGTGGAATAGCTGGGTCATATGGAATTTCTATGTTCAGCTTTTTGAGGAAGCACCAAACTGCCTTCCAGAGTGGTTGTACCATTTTACAGTCCCACTGACAATGTATAAGAGTTCTTTTCTTGCCACATCCTCTCCAACATCTATTACTTGCTTCCCTGTTCAACTTTGTCACTTTTACTGGAGTGAGATGGTACCTCATTGTGGTTTTGATTTGAATCTGTCTTACTGCCAGTAATTTGGAGCATTCATCATGTGTTTGCCATTCAAATATCTTTGTGAAAATTCTTTCCATGTCTTTTGCCCATTTTGTAATTGGGTTATCAGTCTTTTTTTCTTGTGGAGGCCCAAGAGTATTCTGTAAACTTTTATTATAAGATGCTTGTTTGAGAGAGAATTATCAAAAGTTTGTTACCAGTCTGGAGGTTTCCTTTTCACCCTACTGGAAAAAGTTTTTGATGTGCATCAAGATTTAATCTTTAGAAGGTCCCATGCATCACTTTTATCCTCTTTAGATTGTGCCTTTCTGGTTTTATTTGGCAATCTCTTCATACCTTGGGCTAGCGCTTCTAAGCTTGATCACAGTTTGTCTCTTAATAACGTTATGGTTTTGGGCTTTACTCCCAGGTCTCTGATCAGCCTTGAGTTGATTTTTTTATATGGTGTGAGATGAGGATCCTATTTCAGCTTTCTGTAGGTGTAAGTCCAGTTTTGCCAACACCATTTGTTGAAGAGATTGTCATTTCCTCATTTGATAGCTTTGATTTCCTTGTTGAGTATCAATTGAACTGAGGCACAAACTGACATTTGTACACCGATGTTCATAGCAGCATATTCACCATCGCAAGAACATGGGAACAGCTCAAATGTCCAACCACAAACAAATGGATTGAGAAATTATGGTACATTCACACAATGGAATACTATGCAGCACGCAGGAGCAATAACTTTGGAAATTATTATCTAACTTGGGAGGGACTGGAGAACATTATGCTGAGTGAACTAACTCAGTCCCATAAAAATAAATATTATATAAAACCATTATTGTAGATTGAGTATAAGGATCCAGGAGGGGTGGGAGAGGCTGGAAGCAGAGGGATATGGATGTGCAAGGGGAAGAGGGGATTAATCATTGGGTTGTACAATTTGATGGGTCGGGGAGTGAGGGAAATTGAAAGAATTTATTCAAATTTGTGTTTGAATTTTGTAAATAAACAAGTAGAAAAGTT
>NW_006400141.1:1078948-1086982 GCF_000299155.1 Elephantulus edwardii
AATTATAAAAACTGTGAAGCTAAAAAAAGATAATTAGAATTATAAAACTGTGAGGCTAAAAAAATAAAACAAGCTTGGAAGCAGGAATGGCATCCACTTCCTAAATAGCTTGCCTCCGGAAACCCTATGAACTTGGAGAAATGATGAAAGTTATACAAGTGTTCAGGTCTTTAATTCATAGGGTCACTATGAGTTGCCTATGACTCGATGGCAATTAACAACACCAACCCTTGTCTTAACTTTTTTACAGAACACTATCTTCCCTGAGAACACAAATTATCAGGACCAGGAAATTAACACTGCCTTTCATCCATCTAAACTCAAGGTAAACTACAGTTTCATCAAGATTTTTAAATATACTTCCTCACCAGAGTGCATCTCAGCAGAGTAACTCCTACCCTCAGTAGCATGAAATCCTTTTCTTTACTAGATAAGAAGTTTCCATGAAGATCCATTAAACCTCAACAATGAATGCATCAGACATTTTGCATTCAATTTAAAAAATTGCATAGATTATATAGGAGTCCATGGATGCCAGGTAAGAACTTATGTTCATGCCATTTGTAGGGATTAACTTGTTCTTTTCCTCTGCCTCATCAGCTGTTTCCTAATACTAATCAATTTTGCAAATGAGGAAACTCTTTTCTCACTGAGCAATGAGAATCCTAATTATCATTAACCTTTCCTTTCATACCTTTCTCCCAAAAAAAGAACTGCAGAGTTATCTACTGTCCCCTTTGGTTTAATTCATGAGCAAGTATAATTCTTAAACCTCCCATTTGCCAGCTAGAACAGGGAGAGAAATTGTCTTGACTTGCAGTCCCAAGTTTATAAAACAAAGGATTTTTAAGGTGGTATTTAGTTGATCAGTCATATAATAGCAAAGAGAAAGTAAAATAACAAATTTCAACCCCTGAAAAACCTAGAACACTTAGATATTCCATGAAGGATTTCTGACTTTTCTGCATTGATTTTAATCTTGAGACGACTTTCCTTAGTTATAGGAATATAAATAGTATTTCTTCTTTGTTTCACAGGTTTGGAATACCACGTAAGAAATCAGCATATATGATGCTGGAAACTTATAAACTGCTCATGACTAAAGGCCTAAAGAAAATGTGTCTTTCAAGTTCTTATTAAGAAAATGACTACTGAAACAAGGATGGGTCAGAAAGACCAGTGGAAAACTCCCTAGGAGAGAGCCATAGAAGATGTACACTACAGAAGAGAACTGTAATCAGGGAACTCAAAAAAGAAAACCCTATCATGTATGCCCTCATAAGGGTAGAAAGATTGTTATCCATGTACATAAAATTACTCAAATAGATGATCAGATTTACCAGTGCCTTGAACGTGAGCGAAGCTTCCGTGAAAACTTAGCTCTTATTATGTGTGAGAGAACCCATACTGGAGAGAAACCTTTTAGATGTGATATGTGTGAGAAAACCTTCATCCAAAGCTCAGAACTCATTTCACATCAGAGGTTCCACACATACGAGAAACCTTATAAATGTAGCAAATGCGAGAAGAGTTTTTGGCACCACTTAGCCCTTTCAGGACACCAGAGAACCCATGCAGGGAAAAAATTCTATACATGTGACATTTGTGACAAGAATTTTGGTCAGAGCTCTGATCTGCTTGTCCACCAGCGAAGCCATACAGGCGAGAAACCTTACTTATGTAGTGAGTGTGATAAATGCTTCAGCAGAAGTACAAACCTCATAAGACATCGAAGAACTCACACAGGGGAGAAACCATTTAAGTGTCTGGAATGTGAAAAGGCTTTTAGTGGGAAATCAGATCTTATTAGCCACCAGAGAACTCATACTGGTGAGAGGCCCTACAAATGTAATAAGTGTGAGAAGAGTTACCGTCACCGTTCAGCCTTCATTGTACATAAAAGAGTTCATACTGGGGAGAAGCCCTATAAGTGTGGTGCCTGCGAGAAATGCTTTGGCCAGAAATCAGACCTAATTGTGCACCAGAGAGTCCATACAGGTGAAAAGCCGTATAAATGCTTGGAATGTATGAGAAGTTTTACTCGGAGTGCCAATCTAATCAGGCACCAGGCAACTCACACTCATACTTTTAAATGCCTTGAATATGAGAAAAGTTTCAACTGTAACTCGGACCTTATTGTACATCAGAGAATTCACATGGAGGAGAAACCACACCAGTGGTCAACCTGTGAGAGTGGCTTCATTCTAGGCATGGACTTTGTTGCCCAACAGAAAGTGAGAACTCAAACAGAGGAGCTCCATTATAAATACAGTCTGTGTGATAAAAGCTTCCACCAGAACTCGGCACTTATTCAACACCAAACAATCCACATTGGTGAAAAACCATATATCTGTAATGTTGGTGAGAAAGGTGTTGAGCTCAGCCCTCCCCATGCTTCAGAAGCCTCACAAATGTCTTGACTAGATAAGTTAAAATACCATGCAAAGAAATGTATTTACATGTCAGAAAACTCACTATGATGAAAAAACTTAGGCATATCTTAACAGTGAAACAGACTTTTCAGAGCTCAACATCCTGACCTCAGTGGGGACCAGAGAACCATCAGTTATAAAAAATGTGTGAAATATTTTGCCCAACAGAACATTGTATCCTCCAATGAGAACCCCTACAGATTCCCTGAGTTTTGAGAAACCATTAGTCTGAGCTCAAATCTGATCACCTATTACAGGATTCATAAAAGTCAGGAGCTTTATAATGCAGTGTATGTGACAAAACTTTCTAGCAGTGCCCCACCCTCCTTGTTCCACGAGAATTCACAAAGGAGAACACTTGTTAAATGCCCTCATTGTCAGCAGTGTTTCAGGCAGTGTGCACATTTCATTGGGCTTCAGTAAAACTCAACACTTAGAAAAGTTCCAATAAGTGTGAGAAAAGCAAGCAAAGCTCTGACTTTCTTACACAATGGAGAAACCCCTATGTTGAAAAATTACATATTTGTCATGCATGTGGCAGAAGTATCAGTTGGAGAGCCTATTTGCATTTGCATTTTAAAAAGATCATAAGGTAATATGAAAAAGGAAGCTTCTGCCAGTGACCAGCTCTCGTTGTATACCAGGGAACTCATCTAAGTGAAAATCTCTTTAAATACCTTGAGCCTGGAAACAGTTTTGCTAGAAATAGAAGCCCTTATCAGGCCCCAGAGAACATACTCCGTAGGGAATTTTGCTCCAGTGAGAGAGCTAAATTGTGGATGAAAATCTGTACATAAAATACTAATGAGAATGGCTGTTCTCATAGTTAGTTGACACATAGAGATGACTTTACATGGGATCAGTTAAAACAGTTTTTTAGATACCCAGGGCTTGTTCTGGAAGGAGCTAGAGTAGGTCTGTTGGTTAACTCAGGTAAAGATGCTTTTCTTTGATCTGAACCACTTAAAAGATTTTTTTTTTAATTCCAAAATACAATAAAGGCAAGGACTAAACATGCATTAGAAGGTGTGGCATGTATTACTGTTGGGGAAAAGAAATATATTGGCTTTGTACATGGTTTTTATTCTTGACTACAATGGGGACTAATGTGTTGGTGATAGCATAGAGGCTTTTTATTGGCAGTGAAAAGAATAAGAAACTAGGGAGTAGTTTTCCTGTAACAAACTGTATAGCTCCCCCTTTGCAGGGCCAACCTCAAAGAAGAGTACTCTTGCTTTTTACTGAGTGTGAGTTGAATATACCCTCAAAAGTTTAATTTTCTTTAATATATATCTTTCAGACTATCACTGGTGTTTATAGAATTCCAGCCTTAGAGAATCTTTTAACTTGGAAATGCAAATTCTAGGATAATAGTTATAATATTGCTGCTATCTATAATATAACTTCATTAGTTTGTCTTTTTTAATGGTAGATACCTGCAACCACTTCTTGTAAACACTTGAGGAAGATTGAAAGAAAAGTTTTAAGTCTGAGTTGGCACACAAGAATGACTACATCAGTCCCAAAAACCTACTGCTGTCGATTCAATTCTGACTCCTGGTGACCCTGCATCTGGTCTCCAAGGCTGTAAATCTTTCAGGGAGGGGCTGTCTGTTTTTCTTTTTCAGAGCACCTGGTGGATTCAAACTACTGACCTTTTGGTTAGCAGTGTGAAATATTAGGCACTACACCACCAGGACTCCTTAAGGACCACATAATCAAAATTAATAGAAACACTTGATTTTCTGATTTCAACTAACCTGATTCCGAGGCTAGTCTATTACACCTTGTATGTATGCCAGTTCTATGCAGAAAAGAGAGTATCTTCAATTACCAGAGAAAGGATTGTAGTAATCTCAATATGGGGTTTACATTTGCTTTGGAATACAGTATTCTAAATACTAGGAGGGAAAAGAAGTTGGCAAATAGGTCAGAAGTTTAAGGGAAAGCACTTGTTTCCAACTTAAAGTAATTATTGTCCTAACATCCTCTGGAAATACTATAATCAATCCAGAGATCTATAAATGTACACTTCTGAGTTTGTCTTATTCTGTCAGATAAAAATATTTAATAGAAATATTTCCAAATCCCACAGAGGGTGGAACTGGTGAATAAACATTTGTTGCTAGTCTGAGTCTTCAGATTTGGTTTCGTTTATCTTAGCTAAGAACTCAGAGGCCAGAATGGCGGAGACCACTGTCATTTGGATTCATGAAGGTGGCCAACTTTGCTACTTTGCATAGGGTTCTAAGATTTAATCCTAATGACTGGTCCTTTCTTAGTGACTGTTGAGCCATGATGATGATCATAATTTTGGGCCAGTGGATGTAGCTCAAAGCAGTAATAAGGAATCTAAGTTTTAGACAGTGTTTCTTTTAGAAAACAGATCCAGGGAGTCATTTTGAGCTGATGTGTTTAAATAAATTTCATAATAGCTCTTGTACCGTGAAACATGCCCAATGTGTTGAAATACACAAGATGTATTTGTTTCTTTTTGGTGAGAATCATGCCTATCATTAGTATATGTTTGACAGTTGTAATACTTAAAATAGTATTGGGGATGTGCCATGATGGTAATGGAAAGTAGTGCTTATAGCCACTTTTTTAGTCATTAGAGGGAACTTTGAGAAGGAGACAAAGTTGTATCATTTGCAGGGCAGTGGCTTTGCCCCTTCTTTCTGCTAATCTTACTGATAATTGTGTCTAACTAAATGGTAGCCTGGGGGCTTTTAGAAAAATTATTGGTATTATCCATATAGCAAAGCCTGAGGTTGGAGAGGACCACTTGGGAACCTGTAGCCAAAACTAGAAGGTAACTTCTGGGATGGATGGAGGTTCTCTTGAAGCAGTGCCAACCTAAATCTACCTCAGGTAAGTCATTAGAGTAACTTCCAAGATTTCAGACCAAATGAGACACTTGTATTCAGTCCATGTATTCATTCCTATACTTTAATGTTTTTGTTTCCCTTTAATTCTTAAATAAACATTTGTTCTGAAAACTATTTTGTCTCTATTATAACTAAAACGAAGGATATCTCACCCCCCATATTACTCATGTTAGAAATAGGTACATTTTTGTATGGCTCTTAGACTTGATGACAAATAATAGCCATCAGGCTAGCTGTAGAATTGCAGGAGTTTTTCCACTATGAGACAGCAAATGGAAGCTTGGGGGAATATTGGCAGCTATTCTGGACAGTGAATCCTTTTTATAGCCTCCATCACATTACATAAAATCAGAAGGAAAGCTGTAGCTTGAACTGACCATATTTAGGCTAGTGATAAAATTGAGTTAACAAACCATCTGTACCTTGATTTAAATATGATCAACACTTCTGAAAATTAAAGAAGGAAATTTTTATTTTCTGGTCCCAGCCATAATTGACTTAGATTTTATCTGTTCCCTTTTTATGCCCTCATGAATATGAAGGAGGAGATTTAGAAACTGATTTACTCCTCATTATGCAGGAAATGATCTAGACTTTAAAAGAAAAGATTAAGGAGGCCGAAGGCAATAACTTGTAAAGAGAAGGTTGTTCCATTGACAGTGTTTGCATTGGCATAAGAAATTGGGGGGAAAAAAAGGTATGTCACTGGTAGTGACAATCGAGAGCATCAAGTTGACAGAGTCTGTTGAAGCACAGGACAGTTTGGGAGTACTCCTGGCATTTGTCTTTGTTTTCACATTCTCTGAAATGCTAGGACTGTTTTAATTGTCTGGTTGTCAAAGTTGCTTTATTTGAAATGTGGAAGAACCTTTTCTATGGAATTTTAAGTAGACCCTCCATTTTGAGAGTGTTTAAATAAAGAACGTCCTCTAGGATCGACAACAGGTTGAAGTTGGAGCTGCTTTGATAGACTGGTGTTAAGGGCACAGTAAAACTTTATGGTTTACTGATGAATGAGAAACCCTGGTGGTTTTGGGGCTGTTAATTGAAAGGTCTGATACAGGCCATGGTCTTTGCAATCACTTGTTATGCATCAGAGAGTTGGACAATGACTAGGGAGGATAGAAGGAGAATTGACGCCTTTGAGCTGTGGTGCTGGAGAAGAGTATTGAATGTTCCATGGACTGCCAAGAAAAACAGATCCATCCTAGAGAGGGTTAAATCAGGCTACTCCGTGGAGGCAAGGATTCTGGGGCTTGGTAGGGTAGAGGGATAGCGCAGGAGGGGAAGACCCTCTGTGAGGTGGATTGATTCAGTGACTGGTGTAATCGGGATGGGTGTGTCAGAGGCAATGCGATTGACACAGGATAGAGCAGGGTTTAGGGCTGTTGTACATAGGGTTGCTTTGAGTCACAAACAACTCGATGGCACATAATGACAATTGAAAGGTCTACGGTTCTGATGCATCTGATGTCCCATGGGCAATGGAGACAGTCTACTTCAACAGAGATTTATAGCCTTGGAAAGAAACTCTGTGGGTAGTTCTCTGTCCTGCAGGGCTTCTTAGAGACAGAATTGCTTCAGTGGTGTGAGGTTTGGGGTGGGTGGTTGGGTTGGTTTGGTTTGGTTTTAGTTTAAGCCAGACACTTGGTCCTGCCTGTAAACTCACTGAGAGAACTTAACCACTGGCTTGTCAACCTTTAAATTATTAATATTTTATCACTAAGGCTCTGAACTGAATTTTATAACTTAGCTTATAAGGAGCTTGAATTTTTATTCTTTTTATCCGTGTTTCCCACAAATAACCTAGAGTGGGCATGTCACCCTCACTCCATAAGGAAGTACTGGCTCTTGAATTAAGTGCCTTGTATGAAATACCCTCTTTTCTTGTCAAACTTCATTTGGTATTCCCAGGCTTAAGCTAAGCACGTGATATTACTTTGGTTGGTTTTATTGCTTAGGAGTGGACATGTAAATTAGGTTACCCACTTGTGTTATGGGCTATCAGTATGACTCCAATTCATTGATGTCCTATGAACATCAGATTGAAACTTTGCCCTATTGAGCACCATCCTCACAATCAAAGTCCTCAGGCCCATTGTTGTAGTCACTGGATCAGTTCATCTGGTTAATGACTAAAGGAAAATTATTTCATCAAATCTTCCTCCTTGCTTCACCCTACAGTTGCTTTGAGATCTTTACTGAAAGATGAGTCAAGAACTGTACCTAAAGTGAATGAGTGTGGACTTCTACTTATAAAAACCAATAACATTTCTTTACTTGAGTTTCTTATTTATATCTGAAAACAACCTGCTATATTTTCTATACACCTTATCTATCCATGAAGTTTTCTTTGTTATCCTCTGTACTTTTTTAAAATTTATTTTTCTGCTTTCTACATCTGCACTCAATCATAAGCTTTAGTTAGTAAATTTCCTCCAGGAATTACATGACAAAAGTTGGGTTATGAGTGTTTATTTTTTGGAGGAGGGGGGTGGTGGGCAGAAAAAATTCCTGGCTTTAGTAGATTCCTGAGGAGCTACACTGGCTCACCGAAGTGAGATGTTGTTGTTATGTGCTGTTGAGTCGTTTGCGACTCATAGCGACCCTATGTATAACAGCCCTAAACCGTGCTCTATCCTGTGCCAAACTCATTGCCTCTGACACACCCATCCGGAGTGCCCCAGTCACTGAATCAATCCACCTCATAGAGG
>NW_006400141.1:1088317-1093372 GCF_000299155.1 Elephantulus edwardii
CCTTTGCATAATCAATGAAACACAGATATACATTCTTCTGGTATTACCTGCTTTCAGCTAAGATCCATCTAACATCAGCTACAATATCCCTAGTACCACGACTCCTTCTAAACCCAGCTCAATTCAAGTTGCAACTTATCTTTTCTATAGGTTTTTCTCAACATTGATCTGTCTACTAAAATGTTTTAATGGAGGAACAGAAATCCCCTTGCAGTGTAAGAGGGTTTTTGCAGAAATGGCTGGCACTATTATTTGGAACAGAATATTCAAGGAAAGTCCTTGTTATTCAAAGAAGTTATAAAAGAAATCAAGGTGTGTTAAATGGTCTCAGAAGCCAACATGTCCAGAGATAGAATAATTTAAGTAGCAAGATAGATCATAATCACAATATATGTAAGCATGTCAAGTATAGGTAAGACCTTGAGTCCATAATGTGAACCTATTTGGACTCATTTGAAGAATATTAAAAAGATTATTTTTAAACTTAAAATAATTGGAAGAAGAACCATGCTATTTTTTTTCCTATATAAACTTTACTACTCAGAATGAAAATAGTTGAGAAAATATCTTTGTAGAAGTAGTCCAACCGACAAATAAAGAGGTTAAGGTAAAATAATGGATTATTTAACATTACTTGTGGTCTGAGTATAACTGGATTCTTTGTGTAAGACCCTAGACATGGTTAATAAGAACTTTAAAAAAAAACACAAAACCACAAGCAAACAAACATTAGTAGTTTACTGACATTTAGAATGGAATCTATATCCCTGATTGTAAATCTGATTATTGCCCTATATAATTGAGGTACTCTGAATCCTAGCCCCCTGTTACCTTGTCTACTCCTTACATCCTAACACACACTGGCCTCTTTTTCCTTCTAATCTCCAAGATCGTTTTTACCTTTACACTAATTATTCACACTGCCTAGAACTTTCTTTTTTAGTCTCAATTTAAATGTTTCTAATGCAGGGAGACTTTTCCTGCCATGAAGTAAGTGGTAAACTATCACATAATCTAGTTTTATTCTCTGCATCACACCTACTACTAGTTTATTTTTTTTAATTTTATTATTTTTTGTGTATGTACTGTCAAATCGGATCTGACTGGTACAGAAAGAGATTGCCCCTCTTTTTCCAGCAGAGCATCTGGTGGATTCAAACCACATACCTCTGGGATTACAGTGCAACTTCTTGCCACTAGGCCACCAGAACTCCCTCTAGTTGTTGTTGTTGTGTGTGTGTGTGTGTATGTGTGTATTTAAATTTCTGCTTCCACTAAAATGACTTGTGAGGATAGAGTCTGTCTGATACCTATTACTTAAAATAATGCTTAGAACAGTAAAAATTAACATTTCCCCCCCCATGAAATTCTTCTGTGTCAGCCAATTCTTTTTGATACAGTGACTCTATATACTTTTTCCATGTTTTAATGCTTCCTGGATCGTCCAGTATTCTGCCCAAGCATCCTTAAGTATTACAACTCAAGGATTTAATTTGTTCCTCAGTTCCTTCAGCTTAAGAAATGTGGAGCGAGTTTGACCATTTTGATTTTCCAACTCCACCTCTTTTCATTGACAATGCAAAGGCGTTTGTGTGGACCATAAAAAAACTGTGGTTGACTCTGAGAAGCAGTCATCAGAACAGAGCAAGGAAACACTGCATGGTTCAAAATTGGGAAGGGTGTACGCCAGGGTTGTGTCCTGTCTCCATACCTTTTCAACCAAAACAGATTATCCGGAATGCTGGGCTCTATGAGGAGAAGTGTGGAGTCAGGATTGGTGGAAGATCTATCAACAATGTGTGTTATGCAGATGACACAACCCTGCTTGCTGAAACTGAGGAGGACCTGAAGCGCTTGCTGCAGAAAGTCAAAGGCTGTAGCCTTCAGTGTGGATTGAGGCTCAATGTCAGGAAGACAAAGATTCTTACCTCTGGGCCAATTGGCAGCATCAGGATGGATGGTGAAGAGACTGAGATTGTTCACAGCTTTAGTTTGCTTGACTCCACAGTCAACACTCTTGGCACCAGTAGCCAGGAAATTAAAAGATGTATTGCCATGGGAAAGTCTGCTGTTAGGGACCTCTCCAAAGTACTGAAGAGCAATGGTGTCTCTCTGGAGACCAAAGTGCATCTGATACAGGCCATGGTCTTTGCAATCACTTGTTATGCATCAGAGAGTTGGACAATGACCAAGGAGGACAGAAGGAGAATTGATGCCTTTGAGCTGTGGTGCTGGAGAAGAGTGTTGAGAGTACCATGGACTGCTAGGAAAACAAACAGATTCTGGGACTTCGTCTAACATACTTTGTACATGTTGTAAGGAGGATCAGGTCCTTGGAGAGGGACATGATGCTTGACTGGGGTATTCAGGATGGGTGTGTTGGAGACAGTGCGATTGGCACAGGACAGAGCAGAGTTTAGGGCACTTGTACATAGGGTCGCTATGAGTCACAAGGGACTCGACGGCCCATAACAATAACAACAACCTCTTTTCAGATTTCATTATAATACTTTGCTTTGTCTTCCTGAGGTGCCCTTTTAAATCTTCTGTTCAGCTCCTTAATGTTCTACTTCCTTCCCTTTGCTTTGGCTTCTAGGCACACTAGTGCAATATTTAGAGTCTCTTCTAACATCCATCTCATTCTTCCTCCTGTCTTTGCAATCACTTTTTGCATTCTTCATGGATGATACTTTTCATATCCACAGCATATCTGATCTTTGTTCCTCAGTATTCAAGACCTCAAACCTGTTCCTGAGATTTTTTTTTTTTAATTCAGGTAGGATAGACCCAAGGTCAAATTTTGGTTCCTGTGGATTTGATTTAACTTTTGTTACATTTAGTTTGGTCTCTCCTGAGTCTCAGTGTCAACTAGGGGGAAGAGGGGTGCGGCCTTTTGAAGTACGGCAAGTGGGGAAAGATGGGGCTTTTTGCCCCAAGTGGGTGGCCGCAGAGCGGACTTGCTAGATGAATTAGACGCCTCTGGCACAGAGTTTGCCAGCATTTGGTCGTGCCAACATGGTAAAATACAGAAATGTGTGGCCATGCCTGGAGGATAAGGGCGTGGAAGTAGGAGTGGCATCCACTTCTGTAAATAGCTTGCCTCCAGAAACCCTATGAACCTGGAAAAAGGGTGAAAGTCACACAAGTGTCGAGGGCTTTCATTCATCGGGTCGCTATGAGTCACCTACGACTGGACGGCATTTAACAACTTAAAGACCAGTGGCCTAGTGGATTGAAAGTGATGGTACCAAGCCAAAGGTGGGTGACTCTAATCCAGGGCCCTCAGGCCTGTTTTTCATTGTTTTTGGTCGAACATTCTTCTAGGTCTTATAGCCCTGGTGTGTCCACTTTGCCATACAGAGGTAACTTGTGGTTGCTGTGAAGCTGAACACTGTGACACTGATGTGTCAAATGTGATAATAGTTAACCATAGTGGACTGTGTTTGATGGAGCTCCCCGATTAAAACAAGCTTGGAAGCAGGAGTGGTATCCACTTCCGTAAATAGCTTGCCTCCAGAAACCCTATGAACCTGGAGAAAGGATGAAAGTCACACAAGTGTCAAGGACTTTCGTTCATAGGGTTGCTATGAATCGCCTACGACTTGACAGCACTTAACAACAACAATAACCTTTAGTTTGAACTTGCATGAATAGTTGATGGTCTGTTCCACCATCAGCACCTGGCCTAGTTTTCACAGCTGATACTGAGCTTCTCCAGCAATCCTTTCCACAGATGTAATCTGGTTCTGTGCATATCATCAGGTAAAATCTATATTTATAATCACCATTTATGTTTCTTATATAAGGTATTTGCAATGAATAAATCAGCAATTGTACAAATTTCTATCCTTCTATCTCAAGCCTCATTTCTGTCACCAAAGCCCTGTTTTCCAATTAGTGATCCTTCTTCCCTGTTCCCAACTTTTGCATTTTAATCACTTATTATTATTATTATTATTATTGCATCTTGGTTGCATGTTCGATTAATTTCTGACTGCAAAAGTTGATAGAAATTATGTATTTCCGCCTCTTTAGCTCTGGTCTGACAAATTGTGCTGGGAAAGTCTGCTGTCAGAGACCTCTCCAAAGTGCTAAAGAGTAATGATTTCAATCTAGGGACTAGGGGCACCTGATCAAGGCCATGGTCTTTGCAACTACTTGTTATGCATCAGAGAGCTGCACAGTGACTAAAGAGGGTGGAGAGGAATATTGAACATACCACGGACTGCCAAGAGAACAAATATTGGAGAGGGTAAAACCCAGTTTCTCCTTGGAGGCAAGGATTTTTAAGCTCTATCTCATACTTTGGCCATGTGGCCAGGAGAGACAGTCCTTGTAGAAGGACATCATGCTTGGAAGAGTGGAGGGACAGCACAAGACAGAAAGAAGAAAGACTCTGGATGTGATAGATTAACACAGTAACTGTGATAATGGATATAGATGTGTTGGAGTCAGTGAGAATGGCTCAGGAGCAGGGTTCAGAGCTATTGTATATAGAGTCGCCATGAGTCTCAGGCAACTCAATGGCATGTAACAACAACATAGATATAGATATATACTGGAAATATACATATATCTTATATATATATACACATATATCTAATATATGGTAGAGCGATGGGGAGATAGATACATACATACATACATACATACATACATACATACTGGAGAGATAGATAGATAGATAGATAGATAGATAGATAGATAGATAGATATCTAATACTATAGTTGGAACTCCGTTACATTGTTGATGAGAAAGCAAAATTATACAACCACTGTGAAAAATTGTATGAAACTTCCTTTAGAAGTTTGACATATAAGTAATAAAATAATTTCACTAGTTGGTATCTATCCTAGATAAAAAAGAGCATGACATGAACAAATATATGCACACCATAGTTATCATAGGATTATTCTTCATATAATGATGAATCCATAAAATATAATGAACCTAAAGAATGTTATCTGACTGAGTGCGGAAACTGCAGAACAATATAATGGATTTCACACGCAAGCAAGATTCTACTGAAGATTATCCAAAAACGACTGGAACAG
>NW_006400141.1:1094427-1096414 GCF_000299155.1 Elephantulus edwardii
GGGAGGGTGGAGGGACAGCACAGGAGAGGAAGACCCTCTATGAGGTGGATTGATGCAGTGATTGGGGTACTCGGGATGGGAGTGTCAGAGGCAGTGCGATTGGCACAGCATAGAGTAGGGTTTAGGGCTGTTGTATATAGGCTCGCTATGAATCGCTAATGACTCGACAGCACATAACAACAACAACAAAGGACTTTATACATGTTGAGTCAACAAATAAGGCCAAATATTGCAAGACACCACTATTACAAAAAGTGAAAAGGTTTGCACATAGCCAAGAAATAGTCTTTGATGGTTATTAGTTACATGAACAACTTATGAAGAAGTTACAAATTATGGAAGGAAGAATTGAAATAATAAATGAGAGGGGAAAGGATGATGAATTACTAACTAGAGTTCACATATATTAACGGGTGAAGGAAAATGCAATATTCAGCAAAGGAGAAGGCAGCAAAGGGAATCACTGAGAGTTTCACAGGAGTAAAAGACAATAAAGATAAATACTATCATAAAACCCCCAAACACAGCAAAAAAACCAACTCCACAAGTGCAGAATAGCACCACAGATTTTATCTATGAACTATTGAGTTTCTTGATTCCAATCTTGGTTGTGGAGGGCTGGAGGAGGGTAATCACCTCTGTTCTTCTATTCCCAGTTAGGCAAAGTTTTTCTAAAACTTTGTAGGACAAACTATCAATCTATAGTCTCTTGGAACTAAAGTAGTACTCTTACTGAGATGCATAATATACTGTCTAAGATTAGTAAGGAAAAACTGGAAAAAGAGTTCTAGGGAAAATTAGGGCATTCAAAGGGACTTCTGAGAATTTAGAAAAGCACATACATGCCGAAGGCAAGACACATGCTCAGGAAAGATCTGAAAAATATCCTAGTGTTTCTAGCCCTTACTATAAATCTGGTTTCTACTTGGCCCTTTATGGGGCCTGGGGCTGAGTGAGGAGACCAAGAGGTCTGGAATGCAGGGAGAAGTGTAAACTCCTGAGCTGATGCTAGGAATGGCTGGGGATGCACTGACCAGAACCCAACCAAATGAAAAGATGGTCTATGCTGTGAACTAGGGTTGATTGCTGCAACATTAAAGCTTGCTCTGGACTGGATGATGCTTATGGATGCAGATGCTCAAAGTCTCCAAGTTGAAGAGAGGATCCTTCAACAAACGGAATGTGCTTGTTTCCTCAGAGGACTAGTTTTATAGGGATGGGCAAATCAGAAAGCAGTTATCTAAAAGGGGGATATTAGGGTATGAGGCATATATGCTTACATGCTTTCATGAAAGGAGTTGTTGATGAGAGGATAGTAGTTGTTGTAAGGGAGGAAAAACTTCTCCACAATACAAAAGAATGAAATATGATATAAATGAAGGACCTTATGGAACAAAATGTAAATGAATGAGACATGATGTATAGGAACAAAAGCCTCCGCCCTTCCATAAAAAATATTGTTGTTATTATGTGCCGTCTAGTCATTTGCAACTCATAGTGACCCTATATACAACAGCCCTAAACCCTGCTCTATGCTGTGCCAATTGCACTGCCTCTGACACACCCATCCCGATTAGCCCAGCCACCGCATCAATCCACCTCATAGAGGGTCTTCCCCTCCTGCACTGTCCCTCTACCCTCCCAAGTATGATGTCCCTCTCCAAGGACATGTCCTTCCTTACAACATGTCCAAAGTATGTCAGACGAAGCCCCAGAATCCTTGCTTCCAAGAAATAGCCTGGTTCAACCCTCTCCAGGATGAATCTGTTTGTTTTCTTGGCAGTCCATGGTACATTCAATACTCTTCTCCAGAACCACAGCTCAAAGGCATCAATTCTCTTTCTATCCTCTCTAGTCATTGTCCAATTCTTTGATGCATAACAAGTGATTGCAAAAACCATGGCCTGTATCAGACACACCTTAGTCTCCAGAGACACACTGTTGCTCTTGAGTACTTTAGAGAGGTCCCTAACAGCAGACTTTCCCA
>NW_006400141.1:1097194-1099643 GCF_000299155.1 Elephantulus edwardii
TCTTCCAGTCAGTTGGCCAAGTGGTTGTTCTCCAGATTTCTTGGCACAACTTGGTGAGCACATCCAGGGCAGCATCTGTTAGCTGAAATACGTCAATTGGTATACCATCTATTCCTGGGGCCTTATTTTTTGCTATTTCTCTCAAAGCAGCTTGAACTTCTTCCTTCATCACGATAGGTTCGTGTTCAAATGTTACTTCATTAAATTCTTCTGTATCTGCTAATTCCTTTTGATACAATGACTCAGTATATTCCTTCCATCTTTTTTTAATTCTTTCTGGATCATTTAATATTCTGCCTAAAGCTTCCTTGATTATAGCAACTCAAGGTTTGAATTTGTTCTTAAGTTCCTTGAGCTTTAGAAATATTGAATGAGTTAGGCCCTTTTGATTTTCCAACTCTAACTCTTTGCACATTTCATTTAAAATATAAGTCTGGCTAAGTGTTGAAAACACTTAATTGTGCTCATGAGAAATCTTTACCTAGACCAAGAAGCTACTGTGGCAACATGTCCAAAGTATGTCAGACGAAGCCCCAGAATCCTTGCCTGCAGAAGATAAAATACTGCAACTTTCAGTACAGATTATGTCTCACCATTAAGAAAACAAAGATCCTCACCTCAGGTTTTATTAATTTTCAAATTAATATTCCTTTAATGAAAGAGCAATCTTTTGTCTAGTTGCTGAACTGAACAACTTGGTATTGTTGTGATGCTGCACACTGTTTCATAGTCTTGTCAAATACCATAATGGTTATCCATTATGTACATTGTTTGGATGAGCTTCCAGACTGATTTATGCTGGGAAGCAGGAGTGACATCCACTTCCTAAACTATTTGCCTCTGGAAACTCTACAAACTCTTTAAACTCTAAAAATGTACAGAAATGATGTTACAGAACAGAGTTCTGTACAGAAATTATGTTGGTTATAGAATAGAGTTCAGGTCTTTTGTGCAAAACTTACTCTCAGTTGTTTTTTACTTGATGACACTTAACCACTGCTAAATGAAACTGGTGCTGTGTATATCTGGAGGAACACTCTTTCACTGTGTAAATCACTCTTTGTCAATGTCAGTATGAAATAACCTGTGTTACTGTGATACTGAACCTTCTACCATTGGGGTAGCAAATACTAGAATGGTTTCCCAATGTGGACAGTGTTTAGTGGAGCTCCCAGTTGTAAAATGGGTTTGGAAACAGGAGTGGCATCCATTTCCTAAACCACATTCTTCTGGAATCTCTATAAACTTGGAATTGACAATAGTTATGGAAACACACTGGGTCTTTTGTTCATAGAGTCACTATGAGTCGCTCTTGACTTGATGGCAATCAACAACAATCAACAGCATGCCTCACATGCTCCCCAAATCTCTGACCTATCCTAATTTTTAAAATCCAAATAGTTGTTTCTTCTAAATGGTTAAATAATTGTAATATATAATACTTAACTTTATTTTTTGAAGTTGTCCTTTTTCATTTAGCAAGGTGCATTCATGATTCTCCCATGTTTTCCCATAGTTGAAGAACTTATTTCTTTTATTCTCCCCCATTTTTTCTTTTTTGTATGAATACAATTCCATTGTATTAACTCACCATAACCTGGAAAATGTAGGGTAAATTGGAAACAAGCTCAAACAAAACTAATGAATTACAAATAAACATGAGACTTATTTATACACACTTGACAAAACTAAATGCTGGCAATGATGTAAGGCAACAGGAATGTTGGATGCTAAAGGAAATGCAAAAATGGTACTGCCACCCCTGAAGACAGTTTGATAATTTCTTACATATCGAAGTTTAGGATTACCTAGTGATTGCACTTCTTGGTATTTACTCAAAAGAGTCAGAAATTTATGTCACACAGAAATTATTTATGAAGGTTCATAGCAACTTTGAAATCAATTCAACTCTTTAATTCCTTACCTTTGTTTTGGCTTCTTCACCTTCTAACACAATTCTCAGGGTCTCTTCTGACATCCATTTTGGTCTTTTCTTTCTCATCTTTGTTATAACCTTCTGCTTTCTCCATGGACTTCTAATGGGGTCATTAAGGTCGTTGTTGCTTTCATTCATTTGACACATCAGTGTTACAGTGTTCAGTATCACAGCAATCTCGAGTTATCTCTGTACAACAAATGGGCAGACGAGAGCTATACCAGTTAGAAGAATGTTTGACCAAAAACAATTAAAACCAGGCCTGAGCACTGTAGATTAAAATCACACACCTTTGACTTGGTAGCATAACTTTCTATCCTCCAAGCCCACAGTTGACAAGTGAAGCATTAGAAAAGCAGGGATTGCTTTACAGTGTTTATCAGAAACCATATGATCCAACTGGAAATGTTTATTACTTATTTTTATTACTTTGTTCCAAGTTTTCAATATGTGTTGAGAAATATACAGTAAAGTTGTATTGTTAACACAATTTTTTATTTTATTTTTTAAAAA
>NW_006400141.1:1100367-1101701 GCF_000299155.1 Elephantulus edwardii
GGAGGGACAGCGCAGGAGGGGAAGGCCCCCTATGACGTGGATTTATTCAGTGACTGGGGTAATCAGGATGGGTATATCGGAGACGGTGCGATTGGTACAAGACAGAGCAGAGTTTAGGGCTGTTGTACATAGGGTCGCTATGAGTCGCAAGTGACTAGACAGCACATAACAACAACAGTCATATATCCATGCTTAAAGATTCATGACAAAATTGAACTAATTAGAATCTGTATCTTGTCCCTCTCTGTCTCTGTCTTCATCTTTACCTTTAAAGTGCTGCTAGGCTTAAAAAGCACAACCCCAAGGAATCTTTTGAAGTTACGGATTTCTTCTTAGGAACTTGGAGAAGCACATAATTATCTACTACCAAGAAGTTGTTCAGGAGCCCCTACCATATTGTATCTGGTTTACCCTTATGACTCCTCTACGTTCATCTTCTGCCATGGGAAGTAGAAAAGTTTTGTTTACAACTGTCACCAGAAAAAAAAACCAAAAAAAAAAAAAACAAACCACAAACTGTCACCAGAACTCTTTGTTGAATCAATGCTTAGTTATAATCATTACTGTCTCTTGGATAAAAATAATTACTGAACACCTGGTACAAAAATACCTGCCATTAATGATTACCAAGCCCTTTGGAAAACAAAAACAACTATCACCTCTAGAGATACTTAGTGTAGAATATATTATCCTTTGCATGGAGTGCTGATCATCACATAAGACCACCGATGAGTAAGTAACTCCATGTGATGACAGAGGGGTTAAACTTGGTAAGTATTTCTCTTTCAGAATTTCGTTCTAGTGAGGAAGGAAATTCTTCTTTAAGTTTGACTCTATGCATTAGTGAGAAGGAATTCAACCCTACTGGAAAATTTCTTTGGGATGAGGATGATTAAGTTCCATGTAACATACTGGAACTGAATCTAATGTACCAACAAGGTTTCCTTTAGCTTCTTTTGAATCTAGAGGATACCTCAGTATGGATAGCTAATTAGAAACTTAGCAAAATAATTAATGTAACATAAATGACAGATTTTTTTTTCTCCATTTTATTTTTATTTTCTACTAGTATATATACAAAATTCATATCATTCATTGTGCATCAGGGTGTACATATTGTGTATCATTCATGTATAATGCATTTTACACATTCCTACATTCACATTATATTTCAAATGATCACTCATGTACATTGTGTTTTATGACATATATTCTTTCTAATTTTTAGATATTTGTTATTATGTTGTTGTTGTTGTTATGTGCCGTCGAGTCGTTTCCGACTCATAGCGACCCTATGCACAACAGCTCTAAACCCTGCTCTATCCTGTGCCAAC
>NW_006400141.1:1102136-1124174 GCF_000299155.1 Elephantulus edwardii
TGATTTCCTGACTGCTGGCACCAAGAGTGTTGACTGTGGAGCCGAGCGAACTGAAGCTGTGAACACTCTCAATCTCTTCGTCATCCATCCTGACGCTGCTAATTGGTCCAGTGGCAAGAATCTTTGTCTTCTTGACATTGAGCCTTAGTCCATACTGATTTGTTATTATAGCTGTTTACAAATAATGTAGGCATGTTAGGTGGCCTGGTGGTGAAGAGCAGCACTGCAAATCCAAACATAGGTAATTCAAATCCACAAACTTTTTTGTGGGAGAATATGGGCAATCTTCTCCTATGCCATTTACAATGTCTGAAAACCTGCTGGAGAGTCAGTAATGAGTCAGTTCTGATTTGTTGAAACATAACAACAATAACACACAATTAATGATAATTATAGATATTCTCCCCATAAAACTATATAAGACTTCAAGGATATACAGTAAAAAGATGGAGATGAAGCTGGTACCAAAAACTTACTACTCTACTTGTTCCAGTAGGTGAGACAGAAAATAAAGAAACACATTTAAGAACCACATCTATGACATTAAATAAAATTACAAAGGAAAGTAAGTGGAGCATACTTAAGGATTTTTTTTATTAGAAGAATGAGTGTCTGTCATCTAACAATGGCCTAAATAACAGGAGAGAGTCATGTAGATTCTGAAGAAAAATTATCTTAGATAAGATGAATGGCATATGCTAGCTTCTGAGTCATAATGTTTGAAAATTAAAGAGGCTTTTCTTTGGCTAGGGTGGGGGGTATTGTGTGAGGGTTTGGGGAGGTTGGTGTCAGAGGCCAAGAGAAAATGAAGTCAGAAAGGAAATAAGGCTTCATATACATATAGGAAAGCTATACGTACTTCCAAGAACACCTTACCTTTTTTTAAACAAATAGAACAGATTTATGATAGATTCTGCAATCATCCTGACAGCATACAATCACATAAAATAATATGCTTTATAATTTATCAGGTTCTCTGGATATTAAAAAAGAAAAGATTGTGTGGCATACATGTCAAGGTGCAGGGAAGACAGCTTGGAATTCACTGAAGGATCCAGGAGAGAGAGAAAGAGGCCCTGGTTTAGAGTGCTAGTGATAGCTTGAACCATGTACCTCAGTAGCTCTTGTTATGTGCCCATCAAGTTAGAACCAACTCACAGATGAATTTCTTGTGGGTTTTCAAAGCTGTACATTTCACAGGAGGAGACTGCCAGTCTTTTTTCCATGGAGCAACTGGTGAATTGGAACAGTTTGCCTGTATTATAAAAAAATAGAACCAACCTAATTTGTTGGTAGATTGTACATGAAGTTTCAAAGGAGATAGTGGGTTGTTTGTACTATGCTTACTATCCTGAAAAATGTGAAAGGGAAAGCTTCTAGTGTCAGAAAACTTTGCCTAAAATATACAGAAGTAAAAAAAATTAGAATTTGATGCAGATATTTAAAATTTATCATGAGTTTTGGGAATCCAGATAAAGATACCTAAATAAACAATTGGTAATTCACTCTAATTTTCTGGTGAAGAATCTAAAGATCAATTAGAGCATCAACTTCATCTATGTGTTTTCAAAGTGTGAGACAGAATATCAGGAAGGTAGAAATTAAAAAGTTTCAGAAACTAAGCCCTAAAATAAAACAGAAGTTGGAGTGGTGAGGCAGACATGATAAAAGACGATTAAATTAGGGTATTTGACTGGCAATTAAAAGACCAGTAGTTCAAACCCATCAACCTCCACAGAAAGATGGGACAGTCTGTTTCCAAAAAAGATTTATAGTCTTGGAAATTCTATAAAGCAGTTCTACTCTGTCTACTCTATATAGGGTCAACATGAGTCAGAATGGACTCGATGGCAGCAGGAAGTGAAGGATAAACTAAGGCAAGTCTTATGTCCTCAACATTAAATAAAGAACATCCAATGTAGAAAGAGTGGTCACTTGTGTTAAAAACTGATGTCAGGTCAAGTACAATGATGTCTGGATTTTAATCACTGTAACATTTTGTGAGTCATATAACCTCAGAGCAGTGTAAACAGAGTGTGGGGGGAAAAAAATTCTCTTCAAAGTGCTCTGACCAAAGAAGTAATTAGAAAAATTAAAAATAATGTGAATAGACAAACTTTTACAGAATATTCCTGTACAGGAAAGCAAAAAAGTAGCATCAGATGTTGTGTGCCTACAAGTCAGAAATGGACCCATTGCTGATCCTCTAGGTAATAAATTGTGTAGGAAGAGATTACCCATCCTAGTTACACAGAGCAACCAGTGAATGTTGATTTGTTTATTCCTAACTTTTTGTTTTGGTTTTTTTATTAATTTTTTTATTTTAATAATTTTAATGAACATTTACAGAGATTTTGGATTTCCATTCATTCATCACTGCACTTCTCTCCCTGCCCAGCCACCCACCCCACTCCAGTTCACTCCTCTCTTTGAAAAGTAAAGAAAAACTCCCTCCCTGGTACACAATCCCCCTGCACCTCTCCCACTGCCCCAAGTACATTGATACTATGTTTATTGAAGAATCTCTTTATTTGAAATCCTAATATTCGTTATCAGGCTTTTCTCTATCTTACAATTACTCTGTCTTGGCAGGAATTAATCTAATTATTATTCTAGCAAGAAAGATGTGATTTGGAGATACACACACACACACACACACACACACACACACACACCTTTATTTCTGAATTTACTTTTCCATTTCATTCTGTGTATCTTTCTATATAGGGAGCTCTGTCAACATAGTCCATAGGGAGTAGAGCTGCTAACCCAAAAGTGGGACTTTTCTGGTGTTTTGAATACATCAGTGGCTCTACAGAAGAAATATGGACAGTCACCATTGACGATCTCCCAGACTCTGAAAATCCACTAGAAGGTCAGCTACGATGTTGTTCCTTTTGTAGACTTTTAAAACACAAATTCACACTGAGTTTATTAAATGAAATTCTTCAAGCCCTCCAAGGTTCTTGTGTTTGTAATTCCATTCTCTGACACTGAGAAATGTCAAACTAGGTTACACACTAGGTGTTTTTGTTGTTGTTAGGTGCCATTGAACCAAGTATGACTCATATTGTTGTTGTTGTTATTGGTATGTGCTGTTGAGTTGCCTGCAACTCATAGCAACACTGTGTACAACAGTTCTGAAGCCTACTCTAGTCTCACTAACTCTCACACACCTATCCCCATTGCCCCAATTACTATGTTAATCCAACTCATCTAGAATCTTCCTCTCCTGCGTTGTCCCTCCACGCTTCTGACCATGATGTCCTTTTCCAAGGACTGTTACCTTCTGGCCACATGCCCAAAGTACGTGAGATTGAGCTTTAAAATCCTATTCTCCAAGGAGAAAATTGGTTTCGCCCTCTCCAATACAGACTTACTTGTTTTCTTGGTGGTCCATGGTGTATTTAGTACTCTTCTCCAGCACCACAGCTCAAAGATATCAATTCTTCTTCTATCATTGTTATTTATAATCCAGCTCTCTGATGTATAGAAGGTGATTGAGAAGACCTTGGTCTGTATCAGGTACACCTTAGTCATTAAACTGACATCATTACTTTTAAGTATTTAGGAGAGATCCTTGTCAGTGAGTGGCCTTGCTTAATGCAATCACCACAGCTCCTGAATTCCTAACTGCTAGTATCAAAGGTCTCTGGTGGCTTAGTGGCAAGAAGCTGCACAGTAATCCTGAAGGCATGTGGTTTGAATCTACCAGCTACTCCATGGAAGAAGCATGGACAATCTCCTCCTGTTTAGATTGAGATTTTTTTCAAAGGTAGTTAATTGCATAGGGAGGAGATTGTGGAGCATATGCAGCGCAAGTTCTTGCTAGTAGGCCACCAGAGCTATATACATGAAGTCATAATGGAAATTTTAACCTATATCATTGTGAAAAATCAAGCCATTAAAATTCTATATGTATTTAATGTTATTTTTAAAATTGAGAACATGCAATCAAAAAAGCAACTTTTTAGGCTTTATTTAAAATGAAGACCTGTATTTTCAGGCATCCCTTAGGAAACTATATGCCACTTTGTCAATGTTGCGTGCCATGGAGTTTGTTCTAACTCATAGTAACCCATTGTGACCAAGTAGAATGGCTTATAGTTTCCTAGTCTGCAATCATTATGGAAACAAATCACTTGCTCTTCTGTCTTGCAGAGTGATTGATGCATTAGAACTGGAACCACTGAACTCTCTCCAGTAAGCAACCAAATGCTTAACCATTGTGAGATTGAAATTCCTATGAAACTTTAGGGATGCTTTTTATCACATAGGTTTGAAAGGATTAGAGTTAAGATTAGGGTTAGGGTTAGAGACATTTCAAACAAGAATTTTAAAAGATGCAGAAAACAATTTTCTATTTGGGCACTGAGTTTCTTAGTGCATAATGCTATCTAGAACTCCAGTTATTATAATAGAGTTAAATTGTGTAAACATATCAACATAGACATAAAACCTTTGGTCATAGTATTATCTGTTTATCAACAGGAACATGAGGACATAAAAGCTAATTGATCTATACAGCAGGTAGTAATGGCAAGTAGTAGAAACTTCTGATTGCTGCTATTTTGTCAATGAAACTGAAAAAAAATATATTCCACTATGAATTAATATATCTTTCCTTATAGAAATAGTATCTAGGTATGTTATATAAATACCCCCTCATTGTTACTGATAAAGAAATCACAAAATATCTCAAAACTTACATTTATGAATGTACGATGCTGGAAGTCTTTTAAGAACCAAAAAAGCATTTTTTTCTGAATTATTGACAAAGTAAGTAAGTGATACCATGCTTCTGAAAAGGAAGACTAATTGAAACCTAGTCTAAGTTTGTATGTATAAGGCAAACTAATTCTTGTGGCACAATAACTGAATATACTGTTCATGAAAGAATAAACAAATGTTATAATATAAAAAGGTTCTATTCAATCATTGACTTTTAAAATGTCATTTAAACTAATAATTATTTTTAAATAGATGATTGTAAATCATATGGGAGGAGATTGTCCATCTATATATATATTTATACATTTGACATAAGATAAAAATAAGATATGTAGAGAGAGTTCAGTTGGCCTAGTGGACTGAAAGTGATGCTACCAAGCCAAAGGTAGGTAATTTTAGTCGGTGGCACTCAGTCCTGGTTTTAATTCTTTTTGGTCAAACATGCTTCTAAGTGGTATAGCACTGTTCTGTCCTTTTGTTATACAGAAGTAACTCATGGTTTCTGTGATGCTGAACACTGTGACACTGATGTGTCAACTGTGATAATGGTTATCCATAGTGGACAGTGTTTGATGGAACTCCCCAAGTAAAACAATCTTGGAAGCAGGAGTGGCATCCACTTCCTAAATAGCTTGCCTCCGGAAACCCTATGAACTTGGAGAAATGATGAAAGTTATACAAGTGTTCAGGTCTTTAATTCATTGAGTCGCTATAAGTCATCTATGACGCGACAGCACTTAACAACAACAACCACATATACATAAAAGTTTCAATTAAAATATGATAAATACGAAATGTTGTTGAGTACCGTGGAGTTGGAAATGACTCATAACTGTCCCTGTAGTGGTTTCTCAGAGGCTGTAAATTGCACGGGAGAAAATTGCTCATCTTTCTTCCATGGAGCACCTGGTGGATTCAAACCATGTACCCTTGGGTTTACAGGGCAACTCTTCACAATAAGCCACCAATGCTCCCTTAAAAATGAAATAGGAAGACACTTGTAATAAATATTTATTACCTTTTTTTATAATAGCTAAAATTGAAAGAGTAAAAAAGTAACAATTTTTAAAAAAATACAGAAATCAGTTTTCAATACTAAATGAAAACTAAAAGTAATGACAAAGGGAATAATAAATTTTACAGAGCTCAACCTCTTCATGAGGGAACTCTAGTGGCTTAGTGAAAAAGAGCTGTGCTGCCAATCCAAAGGCTCAGGGTTTGAAGCCAACAACGAAAAATGGACAATCTCCTCCCCTTTGCTTTACAGCCTCCAAAAACTCTTGCAGCAATGAGTCAGTGCTGACTCAGCAGCATATAAGAAGGACAATACTTCTCCATAATCATAACTAAACCTAAGGATCAATGTAATCATAAACAAAGTGGAACGAAAATAAAAATGACATTGTGACACATCATGATATAATAAACTAAAATACTGTTTTATGACAAATATCTTGATTTTTTTAAGACATTCATTCTTTGTCTTAATTTGGTGTCCTTAAATTCTTTGGTACCACCACTAGTAAACAAGCAATGCTCTATTATTATCTCACATGCGATGCTTTGTAACATTCTACTGTCCTTCTCCCCTCCCCTTTTTAGGGTCTCTCTTGTATTAGCTGAATGGCTTTACTTAAGGTAAACAATAATGAACACAAAGCCTTTCCTGGGGACCATTTTCCTATTCCTCACTGGAACTGGTGTGCTTGGGAATTCTTTTCTCCTTTTTGTACCTGTCTTTATTCTCTTCACTGGCCGGCAGCCCATTCTTATACATTTGATCCTCGCTCAATTGGCATTGACAAATAACATGCTTCTTCTCTCCAGGGGAATCCCTTTAGTGATTTTGCATTGGAAAAGTAAATACTTCCTGGGTGATACAGGATGTAAAATTGTCTTTTACACTCAAAGAGTTGGACGTGCTATGTCCATCTGTAGCACCTGCCTGCTCAGTGGCTGCCAAGCCATCATCATCAACTCTCACTCTGCCAAGTGGGCAAATATTAGGCACAATACCCCCAAGTACAGCATAATCTATTCTGTTTTTTGCTGGCTATTCAATGCAATAACACATGTTTCTATTCTCAAAACTATAGTAGGACCTATGAACCAGATAAACATCACAAATGAAATTGATATGGGCTATTGCTACTCGAGAAGTAGAATGGTACACATGACAATTTTATCTATTTCTGTAGATATCTTTTTTGTGGATATCATGATCTTTTGCTGTGCATACATCTTATATTTTCTACACAAGCACCGCCAGCGTGCCCAGTACATTCATAGGACCAACATGTCTCTCAGGAAAAGACCTGAGACCCAAGTTACCAAGAGAATTGTGCTGTTAATCATCACCTTTTTCTCATTTTATTCCATCAATGGCATTCTTCTGTTGTGTATTGTATATTTGCTTCACTCTGATGTCTGGCTCATGGAGACATCTGCCTTCATGACACTTTGTTACCCAACCATTAGCCCCTTTTTGCTGATAACCAGTAGCAATCCCATTTTCAGATAGTCTATTACCACTTCTCAGTGGGGGGAAAAATGGCACTCACCATAGCTATGAACATTTCCAATAATAGTGTAGATATTTTATTGCTCAAAGCTAAGGTAAAATTCTCTAGAAGACTATGGTTCTTACTGATCTATGACATTGAAATACAAAAAAGCAGTTGAGTATTTCAATTAATGAGTTATTTTACCAATATCGCTACATTTAAACTTCAAAAAGAGCAGTTAGTAACCTATTTAATTTTACTCTGTATTCTCTTAACTGTCAAAGATGTTGAAAGTTATATTTAATGTTTAGCAATGTATTGTTTCAAATATTTTGCCCAGAGTTTGATGGGGTATTTTTTGGTGGCTATTTTCTTACTACCGAATCTTGAAAGTTGTCATTAGTGATTAATGCATCTAAATTAAAAAGTGAGGGGAGTTCTGGTGGCCCAGTGGAAAGAAGCTGCACTGCAATCCCGAAGCTACACAGTTTGAATCCACCAGATGCTCTGCTGGAGAAGAAGGGGCAATCTCCTCCTCTGTCAGTCGGATCTGATTCAAATTTTTGGGGGGTTGGGGGGTGGAATTCTTAAACTCAAAAGTGAATGGTGAGAAGTCAGGGAAGGGGCAGCAGGCACCATATCTGGCTGCGAAGGTGGCAAGAAGAAACCCCTCAAACAGCCCACAAAGCAGACCAAGGAGATGGATGAGGAAGAGAAGGCTTTCAATAGAAATGAAAAGAAGAAGAGAAGAAACTTGAGGAGCTAAAAGCGAAGGCTGCGGCAAAGGTCCCCTGGGGAGTTCTGTTTTGTTGTTGGGTGTCATTGAGTTGAGTACGACGCATAAAAACTTTTTGAACAACAGGCCTGAATCCTGCCCTGTCCTTTACCATCCATCCCCTTCATTACACCACAGGTGGAATTAAGAAATCTGGCAAAAAATAAGACTGAGGCAATGATGAATCTTCCGTTCCTTTTTAAAACATCTGGATTCTCTGATTTAACATCTGTTGCCACCTGTAGTTAAAATGAAGTGTTGTCTTGGAGCCTGTGTACATTTAAGAAGAAACTTTGTTAAACAGTGAAGAAGAAGAAACCCTATGATAGTCTGTCTTCAGTTCTCAATCAGCCATTCTGATCTTAGCTGTGCAGTCAACGCAAATGCAATCCAGAATCCTGTCAGAATATTCTCTTCATTCTTCATTATGCCCAGAATTGTGTACCACCAGGAATTAAACCAACTCATTTGAAAAGAAAAAAAAAGTGAATGGTGGATGATTAGAGGATTAATTCATCTCCATCATAAAATAAAGATGTTATCTGAGGAACCTAATTCACCTGCTTCTTGATAGGGGTTAAATTGACCAAAGCAGGAGCTGCCTGGGTTAAAAGAGTGTAATCTGTCTTGCTCTCTGTTTCTGCTGACAGCGTGCTATAAAATCTGGTTCCACCCCTGTCTTTCTATGGGTGCCCCATTACCTCTTCTTTCTTTTCACTTTACTCTTCTGCATGGCCCATCTTACACTAATTAAAGCCTCTTATTGTCTTAATAAAACTTTTTACTTGTTTGGATAAATTGCCACTGTATGTATATTGGTTCACTTAATTACAGTCACTTCTACTAACCCACTTGTGGGAAATAGTAACGAGTGATGAAGAGACAAAGAGAACTCTGGTTTTAGCACATTTCATCTTGGAAATCCCACCAAGATCCACACTCTTCAAATAGGTGAGTCAGAAGTGATTATGATTGTTCCTCTCCTGTTAGCTGCCAGATAGCAAACCTAGCTCTTTCTTCTGCTTGCCTAACTGGACAGGCTCTCTGGGCCTGTAATCTGAAGCTTCCTCTCAGTGGTGTGTGTTGGGTGGTGGGGGCATGCTACTTACAGATCCCCTAGCTAACCTCTGCTCTCTGTGTTGGCTTAAATGAGCCCCTTCCCCCTACTTTCTACTTAGCAATCTGTTTATCAAGATTTTACTTTGACCCTTTCAAACTTCCTGCATGGTATTTGCAACAATGTTGTTGTTGTTGCTGTTATGTGCCCAGTTGGGTCGCTTGCAACTCTATGTCATAGCGAACCTATGTACAACAGCCCTAAACCCTGCTCTATCCTGTGCCAATCACACTGTCTCTGACACACCCATCCTGATTACCCAAGTCACTGAATCAATCCACCTCATAGAAGGTCTTTACCTCTTACGCCATCCCTCCACCCTCCCAAGCATGATATACCTCTCCAAGGACCTGTCCCTCCTTACAACATGTCCAAAGTATGTCAGACAAAGCCCCAGAATCCTTGCCTCCAAGAAGCAGCCTGGTTTGCCTCTCTCTAGAATGAATCTGTTTGCTTTCTTGGCAGTCCATGGTACATTCAATATTCTTCTCTAGCACCACAGCTCAAAGGCATCAATTCTCCTTCCATCCTTCCTAGTCATTGTCCAACTCTCTGATGCATAACAAGTGATTGCAAAGACCATGGCCTGTATCAGACGCACCTTCGTCTCCAGAGTGACACCATTGCTGTTCAGTACTTTGGAGAGGTCCCTAACAACAGACTTTCCCATCGCAATACGCCTTTTAATTTCCTGGCTACTGGTGCCAAGAGTGTTGACTGTGAAGCCAAGCAGACTAAAGCTGTGAACAATCTCAATCTCTTCACCATCCATCCTGATGCTGCCAACTGGTCCAGTGGTGAGAATCTTTGTCTTCTTGACAGTGAGCCTCAATCTATACTGAAGGCTGTAGTCCTTGACTCTCTGCAGAGTTTCAGGTCCTCCTCAGTTTCAGCAGGCAGGATTGTGTCATCTGCATAACACAGATTGTTGATAAATCTTCCATCAATCCTGATGCCACACTTCTCCTCATAGAGCCCAGCCTCTCTGATAATCTGTTCTGTATACAGGTTGAAAAGGTATGGAGATAGGACACATCCCTGGCGTACACCTTTCCCAATTTTGAACCATGCAATGTTTCCTTGCTCTCTTCTGACGACTGCCTCTCTTGGTCCAAGTATAGGTTTTGCATTAGCACAATCAAGTGTTCTGGGATTCCCATTCTTCTCAGAGTCAGCCACAGTTTGTTATGATCCACACAGTCAAATGCCTTTACATAATCAATGAAATACAGATTGACATTCTTCAACTTGGTGAGCACATCTGGGCAGCATCCATTGTAAGTAAATTTTACTTTGTTAATATTGCTAGTCAGTGTGATGGGACTAGGTAAGATTTGCAGGTTGCTAGATGATGCCCTGGACATGCTCACCAGGTTGTGCCAAGAAATCTGGAGGACAACCATGTGGCTAAATGACTGGAAGAGGTCTATGTTTAAAAAAAATTACCCAACAGAATATGGAAATTATCTAACAATATTAATATCACATGCTGAAAATTACCCAAAAACGCCTGGAAAAGCACATCAACAAAGAACTGCCAGATGTGCAGGCTGAAGTTAGAAGAAGCAGCTGTGGCTTGATTAGAGATGGCTGCAACTGGTTCTTCCTCACTGTTAGTTATGCCACAGGAGTCAAAATAAAAGCAAACTGAGACACACCAACATCCACAAAAAAGAGGCCATAGCACTAGGAACATAATAGCAAATGTTAGATGGATCTTAGCTGAAAACAGAGTATAAGAAGAACATCTCTGTTTCATTGATTGTGTAAAAGCATTTGACTGTGTGGATCACCACAAACTGTGGCTGGTGGGAATCTCAGAACACTTGATTGTGTTGATGCAAAACCTGTAAAACCTATACTTGGACCAATCATCAGAACATAGGAAGGAAACACTGCATTGTTCAAAAGAGTATCCTATACCAAGGGAGGTATCCTATCTCCATACCTTTTCAATCTACATGTGAAATAGATAATCCAGGAGATTGGGCTCAGAAGAAGAATGTGTCATAAGGATTGAAGGAAGACTCCTCAACAACCTGTGTTATGCAGATGACATAACCTTGCTTGCTGAAACTGAGCAGAACCTGAAGCAATTGCTGCAGAAAGTCAAGGACTGCAGCCTTCAATAAGAATTGAAGCTCAACATCAAGAGAACAAAGATTCTTAGCACTGAACAAAGATTCTTACCACTGGGCCAATTGGCAGCATCATGATAAACAGGAAAGAGATTGAGATAGTTAATAGCTTTAGTTTGCTTAGTCCCAAAATTAGCATTCTTGGTACTAGCAGCCAGGAAATCAAAAGAAGAATTCAATGGGAAAATCTGCTGTCAGGAACCTCTCCAGAGTATTGAAGAGCAGTGGTGTCAGTGTAGAGGTTAAGGTGTGCCTGATCCAAGCCATGGCCTTCACAGTTACTTGCTATGCATCAGAGAGTTGGACAATGACTAAGAATTATAGAAGAAGAATCAATACATTTGAGTTATGGTGTTGGAGAAAAGTACTGAACATCCCATGGACTGCTAAGAGAATAAACAATCCTGGAGAGGATGTAACCAGGCTACTCCTTGGAGACAAGGATTTTGAACCTTTGTGTGACATACTTTGAGCATATTGCCAAGAGGGATTAGTCTGTGGAGAGGGACATCATGCTTGGAAGGATAGAAGGACAGGACAAGCAAGGACGATTCTGGATGAGATGGATTGACTTACTGATTGGAATAATGGGGATAGGCACGTTAGAGACAATGAAACTGGCTCAAGATAAAGCAGGGTTCAGAGCTGTTTTACATAGGGTTGCTATGAATTACTGGCAACTTGACAGCACATAACAACAACAGTAAGTGCTGTTTGTCCTCCACTTTGCACAAAACTGCAGTATGGAAGTAGAGAGTTTTGTCTGAAGTTTTTAAAATACATCCTGTCAATGACTAGTTGATGTAGGATTGAGTCAGGGCTTTGAGAGGCTAGAAAAGGTTGGTAACTCTCCTCTGACTCCCCCACCTTACTGAAGCAATACCCCTGTATTGACAGGAGTGTCTGGTGGGCAGGGTGTGGTGGTTCAAAGTGGGCACATTTATTAACCCAAATAAGCCAGAAGATGCTATCAAGCTTTTCTCTCTACTCACCCTAGATTTTCAGTCAGGGTGGGGGTAGTATCATTTCCAATTTTATTTGCTTTTCCTTTTTCATCCTAAACTTAACAACCTTACAATAGTTTGGAGTTCATTGATTTTCAAGATCTGGGTAAGATAGGAAGAGAGATGGGTGCAGGGACAGAGTTAAGACAAGGGAAAACTCTTAATTCAGAGGATGAAGGGAACAAGCACCAATCTTAAACCTACCACTCATGATGATAGAGTAAGGACAGATGCCTAAGTTAAAAGCTGCTGCTGAGGAGTTTCTAAAGAGTAAGATCTCTAAATTGGTGCGAGAATTTTAAAATAGACTGCATTTGTCCAGCATGAGCCTGGTTAGCCTGTTCAGCTCTGGAAGACTGGAATGCCACAGATAAACACACATACAAGTTTTTAACAACTGCATAGATGATGTAACCTAAGGATCAGACAAAAGAAAAAATACAATTTAGTTCCCAGGGTAAATGTAGGAAACAAGGAGTATAGGAGGAAATGTCACAGATGAGTGCTGTTAATTGGCTGCCTGTGAAATCCAGAAAGTTGGACTTCTGAAGTTCCAGCAAACAAAGCAGCCTTTCCCAAGCAGAAGTGTCTTGGTCACTGTGGTGGAGGGACACATCTGAAAGAAAAGCACAGGGTGGGCAAAGGCCCAAAGGAGAAGACAGCCACTATGAATCCTTTATTTTCCAAAATGATTATGAGACAGCAGCCTTCAATACCAGTGGACACATACACCCTGAGGAAAAAGAAGTCATCTATTTCTGTGCTGCTGAATGGCCGCTATATAAATTAGAAGGATCAGAGTTTGGCCACTTAAAGTCTCCCTAAATTATAACACTGTGCTGTAGCTTGATTTATTTTGCTGCAGACAGGGCAGTTGGTCTCCGGTACCTTACATACAGACATTTATAGTATTGAAAGAACACACTGAGTTATGTTCATTATATCTCCTAGACCTGTGGTAGCAATAAGCAAGGACAGACATTCCAAAGCTTCAGGCAGCAACTTACCCCTCTGTACCAAGACAATAAAACACCTATTAAAACTCCCTAATCATCTTCTAAAGAGGAAATTAATTCTTCCTAGAATTCAAAACGTGTACCCCGCAATATGCTCCCTCCAAGAGATAGAGAGGATCAATGGAAACATCATGAGAGTCCATGTCCCCTTTAGTATGGGAGATTTAGTTGTAAAGGTAATGTTCATTGCAGCATTATTCACCATCACAAGAACATGGGAACAGCTCAAATGTCCAGTCACAATCAAATGGATTGAGAAATTATAGTACATTCACACAATGGAATACTATGCAGCATGCAGGAGCATTGATTTTGAAAATCACTACCTAATTTAGGAGGGACAGAAAGTATTATGCTAAGTGAACTCTGAACTAACTCAGTCCTATGAGGATGAATACTGTATGGGCAAAGGGGGATAATCATAAGGTCACACAATTTGATGGTAGAGGGAAGGGTGAGTAAAGGAAATGGGAAAGATTCAGTGTGAAAACAATGTATATAAACTTTGTAAAGGTGCTTGTTGTTGTTGTTATGTGCTGTCGAGTCGCTTGCGACTCATAGTGACCCTATGTACAACAGCCCCAAACTCTGCTCTGTCCTGTGCCAATCACACTGTCTCCGATACACCCATCCCGATTACCCCAGTCACTAAATCAATCCACCTCATAGAAGGCCTTCCCCTCCTGTGCTGTCCCTCCGCCCTACCAAGCATGATGTCCCTCTCTAAGAAACAGTCCCTCCTCACAACATGTCCAAAGTATGTTAGATGAAGTCCCAGAATCCTTGCCCCCAAGGAGCAGCCCGGTTTCACCCTCTCCAGGTTGAATCTGTTTGTTTTCTTGGCAGTCCAGATACATTCAATACTCTTCTCTAGTACTACAGCTCAAAGGCATCAGTTCTCCTTCTATCCTCCCTAATCATTGTCCAACTCTCTGATGCATAACAAGTGATTGCAAAGACCATGGCTAGTATCAGACGCACCTTAGTCTCCAGAGAGACACCATTGCTCTTCAGTACTTTGGAGAGGTCCCTAACAGCAGACTTTCCCATCACAATACATCTTTTAATTTCCTGGCTACTGGTGCCGAGAGTGTTGACTATAGAGCCAAGCAAACTAAAGCTGTGAACAATCTCAATCTCTTCACCATCCATCCTAATGCTGCCAACTGATCTAGTGGTGAGAATCTTTGTCTTCTTGACATTGAACCTCAATCCATACTGAAGGCTGCAGTCCTTGACCCTCTGCAGCAAGTGCACGAGGTCCTCCTCAGTTTCAGCAAGCAGGGTTGTGTCATCTGCATAACGCAGATTGTTGATGAATCTTCCACCAATCCTGACCCCACATTTCTCCTCATAGAGCCCAGCCTCCTGGATACTCTGTTCTGCATACAGGTTGAAAAGGTATGGAGACAGGACATATCCCTGGTATTTGTCCTTCCCAATTTTAAACCATGCAGTGTATAAAATAAAAATTTAATTTAAAAAATAAAAAAGTTGTAAAGGTAAACTAAGAAGTTTTCCCAGGATACAAAGACATTTATAGAAGAGTTTCAGAATATTGCTACTAATTTTTATTTAACATGGAAAAAATTGATAGTTTTCCTCCTTTCACAGCTAGTAGAAGGAGTTCAGGCAATCTCCAACATAGATTCACTTTGAAACTATCAATTAGAAGAAAGAGCTGGGGCTGAGGGATAAGCTCCTATAGATTATATAAAGACTTGTTTCGTAGAGGAAAGAAGAGGTATTTTGGGTGAAGACTGAGAACTATTCTAAGTTAGCAGAAATAACACAGGATGAGAAAAAGAACCCCACAGATTTTAAAAATAGGCTGTCAATTATTCACCATCACAAGAACATGGAAACAGACCAAATGTCCAAGCACAAGTGAATGGATTGAGAACTTATTCCATTGTGTGAGAAGTTCACACAATGGAATACTATGCAGCCCTCAGGAGCAAAGATTTTTAAAAATACTGTGTCCTGTCTCCATACCTTTTCAACCTGTATGCAGAGCAGATTATCTGGGAGGCTGGGCTCTAGGAGGAGAATTGTGGCGTCAGGATTGGTGGAAGATCTATTAACAATCTGCATTATGCAGGTGATACAACCCTGCTTGCTGAAACTGAGGAGGACCTCATGCACTTGCTGTGGAGGGTCAAGGACTGCAGCCTTTAGTATGAACTGAGGCTCAATGTCAAGAAGACAAAGATTCTCACCACAGGATCAATTGGCAGCATCAGGATGGATGGCGAAGAGATTGAGATTGTTCACAGCTTCAGTTTGCTCGGCTCCACGGTCAACACTCTTGGCACCAGCAGTCAGGAAATCAAAAAACGTATTGTGATGGGAAAGTCTGCTGTTAGGGACCTCTCTAAAGTACTCACAAGCAACAGTGTCTCTCTGGAGACTAAGGTGCGCCTGATACAGGCCATGGTCTTTGCAATCACTTGTTATGCATCAGAGAGTTGGACAATGACTAGGGAGGACAGAAGGAAAATTGATGCCTTTGAGCTGTGGTGCTGGAGAAGAGTATTGAATGTACCATGGACTGCCAAGAAAACAAACAGATTCATCCTGGGAAAGGGTTAAACCAAGCTACTCCTTGGAGGTAAGGATTCTGGGGCTTCGTCTGACATACTTTGGGCATGTTGCAAGGAGGGACAGGTCCTTGGAGAGGGACATCATGCTTAGGAGGGTGGAGGGACGGCGCAAGAGGGGAGGACACTCTATGAGACGGATTGATTCAGTGATGGGGTAATCGGGATGAGGGTGTCAGAGGCAGTGCGATTGGCCCAGCATAGAGGAGGGTTTAGGGCTGTTGTACATAGGGTTGCTATGAGTTGTGAATGACTCAATGGCACATAATAACAACAACAACAACATAACTTCGGAGAGACTAGAAAATATTATGCTGAGTGAACTAACTCAGTCTCATAAGAACAAATACTGCATAAGACCATTACTGTAAAAATAGAAGGATAACTAGAAAAACATGCATGGGAACCTAAGGAGGGAAGGGATATGAATGGAGGGGTGAAGATATTGCTGTTGTTATGTGCCGTCAAGTTGCCTGTGACCCTATATACATCAGCTCTGAAGTCTGTCCTGTGCTGAGCCAGTCTCACTGATTCCAGTAACCTACCCTCATTGCCCCAGTTACTGTATAAATCCATCTCATCTGGGGTCTTCCTCTCCTGTGCTGTCCCTCCACCCTTTGGAGCATGATGTCCTTCCCGAAGGACCAGTCCGTCCCAACCACGTACCCAAAGTATGTGAGACCGGGCTTCAAAATCCTAGCCTCTAAGGACGAGCAGCAGCGAAATCACAAAGTTACATAATTTGGTGGTTCAAGGGGGCAGACAAAAGAAATGGGAAAGATATAGCGGAGACCTAAGAAGACAGGTTAATGATTGGAATAATACAATGGTGATTAATTTTATAAAACGTAATGCATGGGAATGATTGTATGAAACACAATGTGAAGGAAGAATAGTGTGAAACAATGTATATGAACTTAGTAAGCAAATTAACATAAAATAAAAAGTAAAAGAAAAAATAGGCTGGCAGAAATTCACTAACTTAGACCATGAGTCTATGAGAGAATAATGGTGATGAATTTCCATTTCATCAATCATTCTGCCTCTAATATTAGGAGAAAACTTCAGAAAAAAGCTTTAGGCCCTCAGTGTGACTCAAATGATCTTTTTACTACTGCTGTTCAACAATCGGGACTTAGAGAAGGGAAAAAAGAAACAGCTTGAAAGACAAAGAAATTATAATTCTAAGAAACTGTAGCTGCTACTACAGAAGATATAAACCCGCTTTTCTTCCTGTCGCCATTACCTCCTCGTGCAGCTTGACGGAAGGCATCCCTGGAATCCTCACCCACCTTAATTTTTTTCCTATCCCCTAGCTGGGTCAGGCCGCTAAAATCCCGCAAAGGTCAGAGACAACCTTTCGAGGTCGCGGGATGTTGTGTGTTACAGCGGAGCGGGGCCTGCAGCCTGGGCCGCATGTCCGCCACTGCTCGGGCCCAAGTCCACGAGGCGATGCCTCGGCCTCACCTCCGCCCGCGCTGCCCCGCGCCCTCGGCTGACAGCCTAGATGGTGAAGGATGCTTGAAGATTAAGGATCTTTTTGGTGAAGTCATGATGGAGTTATTGGAACCAGGAGTCAAGAGGACCTGGGATGGCTCAGCATTTCCTGTCTGAAGATAGCCAGCTTATTGCTGGAGCTGTGCTTCTTTAAGAAGATACTTTTATCAGTAGAGCACATTCTTTATTAAAGGATTATGATTTAGGATTGAATCCCTGGGAAGAAACCCAATGAAGTAGGTGACAGCAGTTTTGCCACAAAACTTTTCACGTGACAACAGTTCTGCTACAAACCAACCAATGCCTTGTTTGGTATCCCTGAAACCTGCCATATGTGATAAATAAAGACAGTGGAAATAAAAAAAAAAAGAAGATATAAACCCAAGTTTTTCTCACCTAGCAGATGTGCTCAAAAACTCCAATTCCAAGACTTGTGCTTTCAGTGTGGGGAGCCCAGTCAAATAAGCCATGAGTGTGGGAAGGGGCCACAAGAGAGCCAAAGGGCAAGGCCCCTGCCGCTCGCTTCCAGTGTGGGTCCTAAAAGCACCCGGCTCAGGAAAGCCCTAATTGTGCCTTGAAAGCACAAGAAAGCAGTTGGATGGACAGGGCATCGGCTCCCTCAGAGCTGTGATGAATGGTCAACATAGCATCACCTTACTCGTGGAGGAGGCTCAGATATGCATTGATGTTGCTGGTAAGATAATTTGCTTTCTTCTCAACACTGGTGAGAGCTATTCAGTCTTAAAATCTTTCAGTGTTCTTTTCTCCCTCCACCAATTTACTATTGTGAGCATTGAGGGGAGAGCTGTACAGAGACATCAAACTCTTCCTTTGACTGTATATAGAATGGAGTCTTATTTCCCCATCAATTCCTAGTTCTACTTGAATCTCCTGTCCCTTTAATGGGAAGGGACCTGTTATCAAGCGTAATCACTAGAATCTCTTTCACCCTTTTACTACAGATGGCTCTGAGGAGTGACTCAATGCTGGCAAGCCTCATTATACCCCAGAGCTAAAGGATATAGAACCAGCTGTTTGGGTTGATTGTCAGCCTTCAGTAGCTAGAAGAGTTTCACCTGTAAAGAAATCATTAAAACCAGGTGCAGGATGTCCCAAAAGAAGTCGGTATAGTCTTTCTCCTAGTGCGCATCTTTAGGTAATTAAAGGAAGTAGAAATGATTTTTGAAAAATTTTCCCTTTATAACACTCCCATCTTGCAGTCCCAGAGCCAAATAGAAAGATGGTAAACATCCTACTTTTAGTTGACCTCATTGTTTGTGTTCTAATAGGATTATATTTATTGTGTATCCAAAAGGAACCACTTCCTGGAAAGAAGTTATTTTGCCCCTATGGGTTGTGAGCTGAATCAAAGACTAGACTTGAAGCTTAAAAGTCACATAGTGCTAAGTACTTAAATTATTTTGTTGTTTGTTGTTATGTGCCATTGAGTCGCCTGCAACCCATAGTGACCCTAGGTACATCTGCCCTGTCCTGAGCCAGTCTCACTAAATCTGACACACCAACCTCCATTGCCCCAGTTACTGTATTAATCCATCTCATCCAGGGTCTTCCTCTCCTTTGCTGTCCCTCCACCTTTCCAAGCATGATGTCCTTCTCCAAGGACTGGTATCTCCTGGCCAATGTCAAAAGTATGTGAGACTGAGCTTCAAAACCCTAGCCTTCAAGGAAAGACTTGATTTCACCCTCTCCGAGACAGACCAGTTGTATTCTTTGCAATCCATGGTATGTTCAAGACTCTTCTCCAGCACCACAACTCGAAGGCATCAATTCTTCTTCTGTCATTCTTAGTCATTGTCCAAGTCTGTGAAACATAACAAGTATTTACAAAGACCGTGGCCTGGATTAGGCACACCTTACAGTAAATTATTTTACCTGTTTCTTTTTGGTAGATTTGTATTTGCCCCACAAATATTATCATGCAACAGGGAAAAGCTAAGAAAAGGTCAAAGATCTCTCTAAAAAGCACTAGTTCTACTAACACTCTAAGGAGTAACATTTGCTTTCTCTAAAAATTTCTTTGTCAATTTCTCTTAAATTATAGCTCAAAGAAAGAAATTGGATCTTTCACATAGGAGCTGAAAGTGTAAAAGGTATAAAAGATAGTTTAAGCTGTGAGGATTATCAGTGCCTTTGAGGAAAATGGCATCCCTCCACCTGAGGCCAGACAGGTTCTGTCAAAATCATTTGGGTTAAGATTCAAAACTCATGGCTGGTAAATATGGCATTGGATTCTAGTAAACAAATGTTACATTGCTTCTAACCCTTTATCTTGGCACTGTTCTTAAATTTACAAGCGACATACAAAGCAGACCTAACTATGTTGTAGTTGTTGGTGTGTGCCATCAAGTTGCCTGCAACTCATAATGACCCCTAGGTACAACAGTTCTGAACCCTGCACTATCCTGAGCCAGTCTCACTGACTCCAACACACCTAATCCCATCATCCCAGTTATTTTTGTCAATCCACCTCATCCTATGTCTTCTTCCTCTGTGCTGTCCCTTCACACTTCCAACTATGATGTCCTTCTCCAAGGTCCAATCCCTCCTGGTCAAGTGCCCAAATATGTGAGATGAACCTTCAAAATCCTTGCCTCCAAGGAGAAGCTTGGTTTCACTCTCTCCAAGACAGACATATTTGTTCTCTTGTAGGTAAACGGTATGTTTAATACTTTTCTGTAGCACCACAACTCAAAGCCATTGATTCTTCTGTCATCCTTAGTCATTGTCCAGCTCTCTGATGCACAGTATATAATTGCGAATACCATGGCCTAGATCAGGTGCACCTTATTCTCTAGAATGACATCATTGCTTTTTAGCACTCTGGAGAGGTCCCTGACAGCTGACTTCTCCAATGCAACTCATCTTTTGATTTCCTTACTGCTGGTGCTAAGAGCACTGATTGTGGAGCTGAGCAAGTTGAAATTGTTAACAACCTCAATCTCTTGACCATCTATCACAATGCTGCCAATTGGTTCAGTGGTGAGAATCTTTGTCTTCTTTGTGTTAAGCTTCCATCCATATTCAAGACTACAGTCCTTGATATTCTGCAGCTAATGCTTCAGACCCTCCTCAGTTTTGACAATCAAGGTTGTATCATCTGCATAATACAGGTTGTTGATGAGTCTTCCTCCAATCCTGATGCCACAATCCTCCTCACAAAGTCCAGCCTCCCAAATGATCTCTGTTCTACATATAGATTGAAAATGTATATAGACAGGATACATCCCTGACACACTCCTTTTCTAATTTTGAACCATGCAGTCTTTCCCTGCTCTGTTCTGATGACTGCCTCCTGGTCCATGTATAGGTTTCACATGAGCACAATCAAGTATTCTGGGATTCCCATTCTTATCAAGGTTAGCTACAATTTGTTGTAATCTACACAGTCTACATTTGTATGGCTAATGGGGGTAGATATATCAGAGATCGTGAGATTGGCTCAGGATAAAATAGGATTCAAAGCTATTGTGCACAGGGTCGCTATGAGTTGCAGATGACCTAACGGCACATAACAACAATCACACACACACACACACACACACACACACACAGAGACACAGGCACACACACACACACAGCCAGAGTGCTCCTTGTCGACAAAGTTGATGAAGCTTCATCTCACCCACTTTGGGCATGTTGCTAGGAGAGGTTATTCCTTGGAGAGGGATATCATGCTTTGGGAGTGTGGACAGTCAGTGAAAGAGTGGGAGACCTTTGACCATGTATATTGACTCAGAAGTTGCAGCAGTGGGCTTGAGTATGTGAGAGATTGTGAAGATACACAGGTTAAGACAGTATTCAGATTTATTACTTATAATGTCCCTATGAGTCATACTCGATGGCACCTACGAACAACTATATATATATATGTATATGTATATATGTGTGTATGTATATATATACATATATATATATACATATATATATACATATATATATACATATATATATACATATATATATATACACATATATATATACACACATATATATATACATATATATATATACACATATATATATATACATATATATATAGTTAAATGTATATCTCCACACACACACAAAAAGGCTGTGTCTGTTTTTTGTGGTTGGAGGTTTGGTTTGGTTTGGTTTCATTATAGGGAACTCTGATGGTCTAATGGGTAAGTAGCTGTACTGTCAACCCAAATGCATGCAATTAAAATCCATCAGCTGCTCCAAGTTATAAAGATAGGAAATATCCTCCCATGTAATTTATAGCCCCTTAAAACCTGCTAGAGGACCAGCTATGGATACCTTCAAACTTGATAACAAGGGTTTTGAGTTTGAAATGGATTACAATGTGTTTTTACAGTACATAAGCTAATTTCTGTGTGCACAAGCAATAATAATCAACTTGGAAAATTCATCTATCAAGAAAATTAATTTCCTAAAAAATACTGATGGCTGGTGCAAACACTGTGGAAGACAGTATGGCGCTTTCTCGAAAAGTAGCAAATAGAGATATCATTTAAGCCAGCAATTCGACTACTGGGAATATACCCCAAAGAGACCATAACTGATATCCAAGCAGATATATGGACACCCATCTTTATTGCAGCTTTGTTCACAATAGCAAGGAGTTGGAAACAACCTAAGTACCCATCAACAAAC
>NW_006400141.1:1125182-1134508 GCF_000299155.1 Elephantulus edwardii
CCCATTCTTCAACGAGATGGAAAAGGCAATCTCCAGTTTCATTTGGAATGAAAAGAGGCCCCGAATAAGCAAAGCACTCCTTAAAAAGAGAACAAGGTAGGAGGCATTTCACTCCCTGATTTCTAATCCTGCTACACTGCTGTGGTGGTAAAGACAGCGTGCTACTGGTACAATGACAGACACATAGATCAATGGAATAGAAATGAGAACCCAGAAACTGGCCCATCTACCTATGGCCAACTGATTTTTGACAAGGAGATGAAATAAGTTAGGTGGGGAAACAACAGTCTTTTGCTGGCAAAGTTGGGAAACTGCAGAAAACTCAAGCAAGATCCACACCTCACTCAATACACAAAAACCAACTCAAATAGGATCATGGACTTAGAACTAAAACCAAGCACTATAAACTTTATTAAAGAAAATCTTGGAAGAACTCTAGAAGTCCTAATCCACAAAATAAATAGTCTTTCAAGCATCCTGCAAAATCTAAAACCAGGAGAGGATAAAATAAATGAATGGGATCTTCTAAGAGTCAAATCCCTATGCACATCCAAAGCCTTCTACAACAGAGTAAAAAGGGAAGTCACAGATTGGGGAAAAAAAGATTTGGTAATAACATGTCAGACAAGGGACTTACATAAAAAATTTATAAAATACTCTAGCACCACAACAAGATAAAGGTAAATAACCCAGTTGAAATATGGGCACAGAATATGAAGACACTTCACCAAAGAAGACATTCAGATGGCCAACAAGCACATGAAGAAATGTTCAAAATCCCTAATTCTGAGATGCAAATCAAAACAACTATGAGATATCATCTCACCCCAGTAAGAATAGCAAAATTTAATAGAACAGCAAACATCAAATGCTGGGGGGGTTGTGGAGAAACTGGAACCCTTATTCATTGTTGGTGGAAGTGTAAAATGGTGCAACCACCATGGAAGGTTGTATGGTGCTTTCTCAAAAAGTTGCAAATAGAAATATCATTTGACCCAGCAAGTCCACTACTGGGAATATACCCCAAAGAAACCATAACCTCCACCAAAGCAGATATATGCACACCCATGTTTGCTGTGGCTTTGTTCACAATAACAAAGTATTGGAAACAACCCAAGTGCCCATCAACAAACAAATGGAGAGAGAAGCTTTGGTGTATTCACACAATGGAATACTATGCTGCATTGAAAAACAAGGAACTCATGAAATATTATACAAAATGGGTGACCCTGGAGGACATTATGCTGAGAGAAATGTCTCAGTCACAAAGGACAAGTATTGCATAGTGCCACTGTTGTAAAACAGGACTGACATTAGGGTTGAGGGAAGACTGAGAAAGAGAGGATTAATAATGTGTACTGCATTGAAACAAAAGAGGGAGAAAATTGTTTAAAATGGATATATGATTAGGTATTATTGTCATGACAATGAATGGAAACCCTAAGTCTCTGTAAACTTTCATTAAAATTAAAAAAATACAGATGGCAAAGAGTTTTAATTTTCCACTTAAATATTCATAAATATATTCACCAATAAATATTCTTTTATGAAAATACAAATGAAAAAATTGGAGAGCTCCAGAAGCATAAATGGGGGCTTTGGTGGCATGATATGCGGAGACTTACACTTCTAATCCAAATGCTACATGTCTCAAGCAGTTTATGTCCTCCTCAGGAGAAAGGTAGACAATTTCCTCCCATGCAACTTTCAGCCTTGAAAGCCAAATACAAGTTCAATTCGTTCTCACTCAATGGGAAAGAGTGAGTGAGACATAAGTGATGTCAAAATGATCATTTTGGTTTATTAGTGCCTATGGAGATGATTCCAGCTCATGGCAACCCCACATGTACACAAAAGAACTATTCCACATGATTTTCCAAGATTTCCAGAAGCACTTTGGCAGATTTGTCTTCCCAAGTTTCTCAAGGGCAAATTTGACCTGGTAACATTTCAACTAATGTTGATATATTTAACAGCTTTGCCACCTGGACAGATATAAACTAAACAATCTGAATACTAAAATCTATGTGTGTACCGTTCAGCCACTGACTGAAGCTCTACACTGAGCTCTGGTGGTAATAATTATAATGGCCGGATCATTCTGATGGACAAGTGAAGTATTAAAAGAGCAAGAATTTCTTGACAACTTTATGGATTCAGAAAACATATAATCCAGTTGAAATTTTTGTTACATATTTGCTCCAAGTTTTTATTGTGTATTGAAAAATATGCAGTAATGTTGTATTGCTAACATAATGTTTTAAAAACTGTATCCATACTTAGATATTCATGACAAAGTTGAAGTAATTACAATCTGTATCTTATCCCTCTTTCTGTCTTCATCATCATCTCTAAACTGCTGCTGGGCTTAACAAGCATTAGTCCCAAGGAATCTTTTGAAGCTAAGGATTTACTCTTAGGGACTTAGAGAAGCACATAATGATATACTATCAAGAGATTTTTCAGGAATTCCTGCCTTACTTTGCCTAATTTACCCAAATGAGCCTCTACATTCATCCTCTGCCATGGGAAGTAGAAAAGTTTTGTTTACAACTGTCACCTGGAAGCCTTTGGTGAATCATTGCTAAATTATAATAGTTATTGTCTCTTGATTAAAGTAATTACTGAGCACTTAGTACAAAAATACCTGCCCTTAATGATCACCAAGCCCTTTGTCCAACAAAACAACGACCTCCTCTAGAGAGACTTAGTGCAGACTAGATTATCCTTTACAGGAGTGTTGCTCATTACATTAGACCACTGATGAGCAGCTCTATGCGATGGCACGGGGCATTGAACTTGGTAAGTATCTCTTTATCAGAATATAGTCCTAGTGAGGAATACTTACTTTGAGTTTGACTCCATACATAGTGAAAGAAAAAAAATCTAATCTGGAAGGGAGAGGAATAATAATCCAATCCTACTAGAAAATGTCTTTTTTATGGTTTAGTCCTATGTAACATAAAGAGAACTGGATGTAATGTGTCAGCAGACATTGTTTCAGCATCTTCTGAATCTAAAAAATGAGATAAAATGCTTAAATGATACTTCAGAGGGGAGCTCTGGTGGCCTAATGGCAAGGAGCTGCAACTACAATCCCAGAGGCTCATGGCTTGAATCCACCAGATGCTCTGCCGGGGAAGGAGTGACAGTCTCTTCCTGTACCAGTCAGATCTGATTTGATGGTACACTCACACAAAAATAATAATAATAAAAAAATGACACTTCAGATATCAGATTTTATGAACTGGAAAATTAACACAATAATTAATGTAAATTAAATTATGGATAGTGCTTTAATCTCTGTTTATTGTTATTATTGTTATTGGCTTTTTAACATAAAATCTAGGGATAATAATATATTCTCCTCAAAGAAAGATTTTTAATATTTATGAGACATAATAAAAAAGAGTCCAAGCTGATGCAAAAAAGTTCAATACCTTATCTATTACATTAGGTGAGACAACAAATAAGGAAAGAAATAAGAACATATACCCACCATATTAAAAACAATTAAAGATGTGAGTGTGTTGAAGAATACTGAGGGATAGTTTTACTTTTACCTAAGTAAGTCCAAATATGTAATGTTGAAGAGAGAATATCTGTCACCCAGCAATGACCCAAATGATGGGGGAGAGGAAATTATGCAGATTCTGGAGAAGCATTATTTTAGATAAGGAGAATGGCATATGCTATAACCCACTGATTCAAGGAGTATTTCAGAAACAAAGAAGCTTTTGTGGAGAAGTGTCAGAGGCCAGGAGGAGATGAAGTTAGAGAGGAAATAAGGTTTTATATGCATGTGGGAAAGCATAAGTACTTTGATATTTCTTTCCATGATGTAAGAGCACATTACATTGATACAAGTAGAAGACGTTGTGCAGTAATCCCAAAGGCACGGTTCGAATCCACCAACTGCTCTGAAGGAGAAGGATGAGTCAGGAGTCAGTTCCAACTCAATGGTCCACAATGGCAACAACAATAGTGTACTTTGGAATCAACTTAATAGCAGAGAACAATGTCAAATAATATGCTTTAGAATTTATCAGACATTAATAAAAATAGATTATGTGGAAAGCAGGGCAAATGCAGGGAAGATAGTTTGATGTTAAACTGAAGAATCCAAGAGAATGATGCCTTTGTGAAGGGACAGCAGAAACCCCATTTTTATAAACCCCCATTAACGCTAGAGGCAGAAGTGGGCCATAAAATTTCTGGACTTAGGGTAAACACGAATGCCCCAGGTAAAGCCTGGTCTTTCCTTGAAAAGTAAGAAATTAACTAGTGTCTACATGACACAAAAAGAGTAAAGGCAGGCAAAGTAACCAGCCCATCAAAAGCCGACCAAATGACTGATCCCCTGGCCCGCCAATCTCTTTACCCTAGCAGGAGCACTCAAAAAAGAGGTATAAAAGCAAGTGGGAGGGGAAACTCGGGGCTTTTTTCCTTCACCACCTTCCTGAGAAAGGAAAAAAGACTCCAAGCATGGAAGTAATATAATAAACGCTCTTGAAATTTCAGACATGTTTTTGGATTTCTTTGAGGGGCATTTCGTGGGCAGAACATTGGTTTAGAGTGATAGCAATGATTTTAATGACTTGTCTTGCTATTGGTAAAAAATAAAAGTATCATGATTCTTAAAAATAGAGCCAATCTAATTCATTCACAGATGATATACGAAGTTTAGAAGGAAGAGATGGTTTTGTTTTCTTTGTGTTATGTTTATTATCTTAAAAATGTGAAGGGTTTCCAGTACTAACACTCTGACTAGAATACACAGAGATAAAAATATAAATTAATGTTGTTGTTGTTGTTGATATATGCCATCAAGTCCCCTGCGACTCATAGCAACCCTATGTACAACAGCCCTAAACCCTGCTTTATCCTGTGCCAATCTCATTGTCTCTGAGATACCTACCCACATTACCCTAGTCACTGAATCAATCCATCTCATTGAGGGTCTTCCTTTCCTGAGCTGTCTCTCTCCAGTATAAACTTGTTTGTTCTCCTAGCAGTCGATGATATATTCAATACTCTTCTCCAGCACCACAGCTCAAAGGCATCAATTGTCCTTTTGTCATTCCTAGTCATTGTCCCACTCTTTGGTGAACATTTAAAAATTATCATGCATTTAAGGAATTAAAATAAAGCTATCTAATGAATAATTCATAAATCACTATGGTTTTATGATTAAAAAGCCTAAATCCCTTAGACGATCAATATTGTACAGGTTGTTTTCAAAATTGTGAGACACAGTATCAGAAAGGTAGAAAGGAAAAAGAAAAAAGTTTTAATACCTAATTCCTAGAATGTGTGATCAAGTAGAGGTTGGAGTGTGAAGTAGACACAGAAAAAAAAAGTGGGGGAGGAAAGGAATGGTTAAGCCTCTGAGGCATTGTTTACTGGCCATTCTCTTTAAATTGATTGTATTCCACTGCCTATTTAAAAAGTCTTTTGGACCCTCGGGCCCATGGCTGATAGTATTTGGTGAAGCTTCCAGATTAAAACAAGCTTGGAAGGAGGAATGGCATTCATTTCCAAAATAGCTTGCCTCCGGAAACTCTATGGACTTAGAGAAACAGTGGAAGTTATACAAGTGTTCAGGTCTTTCATTCATAGGATTGCTATAAGTCATCTATGACTCAGCAGCACTTAACAACAACAACAAGGCTTTATGAGGAGAAATGTGACATCAGGATTGGAGGAAGACTCATCAACAATCTGCTTTATGCAGATGACACAGCCCTGCTTGCTAAAACTGAGGAGGACCTGAAGCACTTGCTGCAGAAAGTAAAGGACTATAGCTTTCAATATGGATTGAAGCTCAATATCAAGAAAACAAAGATTCTCACCACTGGGCCAATTGGCAGCATCATTATGGATGGTGAAGAGATTGAGATTGTTTTTTTTTTATTTTATTTTATTATTTTTGTGTGCGTGTACCGTCAAATCAGATCTGACTGATACAGGAGGAGATTGCCCCTCCTTCCCCGGCAGAGCATCTGGTGGATTCGAACCGTGCACCTCTGGGATTGTAGTTGCAGCTTCTTGCCACTAGGCCACCAGAGCTCCCCGAGATTGAGATTGTTAACAGCTTTAATTTGCTTTGGCTCCACAATCAACACTCTTGGCACCAGCAGCCAGGAAATTAAAAGACATGTTGCATTGGAAAAGTTTGCTGTCAGAGACCTCTTCGAAGTACCGAAGAGCAACGATGTCAGTCTGGAGAGATAGGTGTACCTGATACAGGCCATGGTCTTTGCAATCACTTGGCATGCATCAGAGAGCTGGACAATGACTAGGGATGATAGAAGGAGAATTGATGCCTTTGAGCTGTGGTGCTGGAGAAGAGTATTGAATGTACCATGGACTGCTAGGGAAACAAACAGGTTCATCTTGGAGAGGGCGAAACCAGGCTGCTCTTTGGAGGTAAGGATTCTGTGGCTTCGTCTGACATACTTTGGACGTGTTGGACCAGTCCTTGGAGAGGGACATCATGCTTGGGAAGAGGGAGGAACAGGGCAAGAGAGCAAGAACTTTGATGAAATGGATTAATTCAAAGACTGGGGTAATGCGGGTGAAAAGATTGAAATTAAAATAGTCCCTATAGTTCTCAGCTGAATTAAACTCAGGTTTCTATAGTTCTCAGCTAAGTTAAACTCAGGAATTTTTAAAGCCCCACACCCAGGTATCCAGGGCAACAGTATTTCAAGAATGGCTAGCAGAAGGGCAGAGCAAACAAGCAGAGATTGTTTCTCAACTGATAACCCATGTGCCTTTGTTTCCCAACTGATAACCAATGTATCTTGTGCTTTTCCACTGCCCTGGAGTTTGAACTCATTGTATACTTAAGAATTTGTGACACCACCATATAGTTAAAGATCTATCTAACTGCTACATGTGCTACGTGACTGCCGCAAGTGCTACGTGCAAAAATGCTGTGTAAACCCTGAGCGAACACTGAGCCAATGAATTCAAACTGTGCTTTCATCACCCAATGAGAAGCTCCGCAATAAACCTCTTATCTCTTGCTGTTGCATCAAGCCGGTGTCTTGGAGTCTTGGGTCTTCGCCGTCCACTCGGGACAGAACAGGACCAGCGGTTCGGGGGTCCTTCACGGGTAGTGTGTTGGAGACAGTGAAACTGGCATTGGATAGAATAGGATTTAGGGCTGTTGTACATAGGGTTTCTATGAGTCACAGGCCACTCGATGGCACATAACAACAACAACAACAAAGACATTTCAGTACTAATAAAAAAGCTAGCAATTCAAACCCACAAGCCACTCCTCTACAGAAAGATGGAACAGTCTGTCTCCATGAAGATTTACAGTCTTAGAAATTCTGTAGGGGAGCTCTACTGTGTCCTATTGGGTCATTATTAATCAGAATGAACGAGATGGCAGCAAGAAGTGAGAAAAAAATTAGGAAAAGTCTTATATTCTTGAAGTTTAATAAAGAATTATTCAAGGAAGTAAAAATAATCTGATGTGCTAAATGCTGATGTCAGGTAAAGTAAAATGAAGCCTAGGGATTAGATCACTGACTGTAACATTTTGTGGATCACTGATAACCTCAATTACACAAGTGAAAACCGAATGTGAATGCAAATATAAGTCTGAAAGATAGCTCATAGGTAAAGATGTCGGGAAAATTAAAAATAATGAGAACAGGCAAAATTTTGCAGATTTTTTTTTTCAGTGTAGAAAAGCAAATTAAGTAGCATCAACTAGGAGTGTCTATTAAGTAAAGGGGTTTTTAAACCTAATTTTATTTTTTTCCCCAAAACCAGGAGGGTGGGGACTCAACAATCTTCTTTCTTGCTAGATTTCTGCCTCAAGGCCCCACCAAACTGGAAGGCTGGGAGCTCAACTTTGGTTCCTGAGGCTTGAAGCAAATATCAGGCAATGAGGAAGGTATTCAAGTTCTTACCCTCTGTGCTCTGAGGCCTGGGCCTTGTGGCCCTTGGGTCTTGTGCCAAGCAACAGCAACAAAGATCCAAATGAGCTACTGTAAATACCATCATACCCCCAACTGGCACCATCTCCTGCTGTGCTGGCCCAGAGAAAGCTGTCTCGTGCCATGATATTCATATGTCTGATTGTCTTTATAGTTTGCTGTTAGAAGTACTATATATATATATATATATATATATCAGTTTGTTGTAATTGGGGAATGATTTGCATGTTGTTAAATGTAGCTTAGGTGTGTACCTGCTTGTTTGTTTATTCACTCTTATTAACTCAGCTTTTGTCTGTCAGCGTTTGTTTGTTTACTTATATTAGTACAGTATTTGTCTGTCAGTTGCTGTTCTGGGGTAAATTGTGGGTTTCTTTGGTATTAGAAGTTATGCCACTGGTGTTTCAAATGCCAAAAAGGTCACACGTTGTAGATAGGTTTCAGCAGAGGTCCCATATTAAGACAAACAATGAAGCAGGAGTGACTATTCATTTCTAAAATAATAGGCTTCTGAAAATGCTTAGAACAACAGTTGTTGTTGTTGTTGTGTGTCATGGAGTCAGAACCAACTCAGAAATTACTCTCCAGAGGATTTTAAGAGGCAGTAAATTGCACTTCAAGAAGTATAAATATAAGAAAACAAGAAGTTGTCAAAAGTGAAATGGAATGCATGAAGATGAGCATTTTAGGCATTTGTGACTGAGATGGGCCATTTTGAATCAGACAATTGCACCATCTATTTTGCTGTAAATAAAAAACTGAGGAAGAATGATGTTACTTTCATAGGGAAAAGATAATTTCAATAGCTATCTTAAAGTACAACTCAGTAAGTAATAGGATATTGTCTATATACATACAAGGATGACCTGTTAATATGATTATTATTCCAATTTTGCACTATTATTCAAATGCATGAGATATTTTAAAAAATTTCATTGCTACTGATAACAAAATCACAAAGTATCTCAAAAATTAAGCTCATGAATTTATGATGCTGGAAATTTTTTAAGAAAAAAAGCATAACTTTTTCTAAATGATTCAAAAAGCAAATAAATGATACCATCTTTCTGAAAAGGAAGAATGAATAACTAAAAAATAAATATTTCAACGTTTTTGCTTTAAGGCAAAATAATTCTGTAGGACAAGAATTGAATATATTATTCATGAGAGAATAAACAACTGTGATGAATATAAAAATGTTCTAATATCCTTGATTTTAATATTCCACTTAAATTCATATTAAATACATTGAGAAAAAAATCCATTTCTTGAAACAGATTTTAATATGTGCTTACACATAGACCTTTGAAAAAAATAAAATTAAGATATTTATATACATAAAAGTTTCAAATCGGATATTATTAAAAT